>NC_056726.1:64677724-64772724 GCF_019279795.1 Protopterus annectens | reverse complement strand
GCACTCTAAGCTAGAACAGAGAGCAAGGACACAATAAACAATGTACAGACACTAAAGCAGTGCTACTAATGTAAAAGATAAAGTGCAATTCAGCAGTTTGGAGTAAATACTCAGATTTGTGTGAATCTTCATTCAGAGTTGGATCAAAGACTATGGAAGGCAATAGATTTATTGCTGTTCAGAATTGCTGATGCATGTGCAGTGTGTTTGAGTGTCTTGTTTAATGATAGTGATTAAGAAGCATTTTTGCTTAAGGTAACATGGAGGGAATGGTGTTGGGGTAGGGTTATGGTGAGAGTTAGAAAGCATAGATAAGGTGGTCAAACAAGCAATAATGCCTGACTGGGTGTGTGTTAATGTGTGATTAACACCCGCCTAACAGTGTTGGGCCTCTGTACCTCTGGAAGGGCATTAATTACGCATTAACAAACATCCTGGAGGGCATTATTGTGCTTAGAGAATGGGCCCCCGGATTCAGCAATCCTCCGTGTAAGACTAAATAAGTCTTTCACGGAAGTTGCAGTTGAACGGTATGACGTCAGCATGCCATGCATATTCATGAGGGCATGCTGACTCATACTCTAGTCTAACACGGTCCATGTAGGAAAGTAGGGGGCGTGTCCGATTGATGAGTACTGCAAAGGGACACGTCCCCAGAAGAGTTAGAGTCCTGATAGTAAACACCCACGAGCGAGTCCGCCGAAATGTCAAGAAACACAACACCACACATCCCCACAGACTAAACCCTAGTGAAAGTGTTTAAAAAGTAAAAATAACCGTTTCATTTTTTTTTTTATAATTTCCAATATGTTCGCCCGCATTTGCGCTCGTTTGCGCGGGTATGCCCTTCACTCAACCACAGTTAGCAGATATGACATTGAAAAGCATATAAGATCTACATATGCAAATTAAGCAAAGTAGCAATAGCGTAGCGGTAGAGACGTCACCCAAAGAATAGGTAGTCACTGTTCGAGCCCCACAACACCCCCCTCCACTTTTTTTTAAATAAGTATGAAACAATTCCCCGATATATATAAATTTAATTTAAGTAAAATGTAATGAAATGGCCCATGTATTTGTGAAACAAAACCTATATTATGTATATATAAAAAGGATCATAATTGCCCATAGCTTAGCAGTGCTTTAACAAGCTTAATATGAGTGCCCGTAGCTAAGAAGCACTGTACCTAGCTTAATATGAGTGCCCATAGCCAAGCAGCACTTTACCCAGCTTAAAATGAGTGCCCGTAGCCAAACAGCACTGAACCCAGCTTAATATGACTGCACATAACTAAATAATGCTTTACCCAGAATAAGCCATTTGCGCGGAGCTGCACAGTGCATCAACCAGCTTACCGTCGGGCAACGTTGGGCAATGTGTAGCAAAGTCGCCTTTACACAGACACACCTCCTAGCCTGTCTAGACAGTAGTAAAATAAAAAAGCAATGACAAGGGTTGAACCCGGGATACTGTGCACCATAGTCAAAGTACTGAACCACTAAGCCATGACACTCGCACCTAGAAATCCAGTATTACCATACATATAGGAATGAATAAAAATATAACCATCACAAATAAGTGCGGGGAAACCGGCATATATAAATTCCATAGGCGGGAATATACACCATAAGTGATTGTGTTACCCATTTGCAGTCAGGATGGCAGGTGTCAGAGAGGGAAATCGCTTTAGAGCACAAAGGTGGGGCATTGAGGAGTCCAAATATATGGTTTGGCTCCTAGTCCATCATCATCATGAAGGCCGACTCATGCAAGGCCAGGTTCAATGGGGTGTGTATAAGGCAAAGGCGTGGAACCAGTTGGCACATGATCTCACCAGTGGACTGGTGAACAGGTCCATCACCACCATGCAGACCTGAAGCAACGAAAGGAGGACCAGCTGAACCGATGGATCCAGGAAGCCCGTCAAATGCCCAATGCCCCACTACCGAGTAAGTATACATGTAACTAAGTATGTAAGAAATGCTATCCTAGCCTATAGTATGGATTAGGTATGTTCCAATATCCCTTCATTTATATTACAGCTGCAGGTGTGCGTTCCATCAATCAGCAAGCCTATGCTGATAGGCTGGTAAGGCTGTGCCACCAGGCAGGTTAGTAATTATTCAGCTGGTATTATTATAGAATATAAGTGTGACAACCTGTAAATGAGTTCAGTGTTGTAACCCAGTAATAAAGGTCAAATAAGCCTAGAATAAAGCTTCTGCTAGTATTCTAAGATCAGATAAGTGATGCAGCCTGAAAAGGAGCATTGTAATCCATTAATAAAGAGTAAACAAGTCTCTAATAGAGTTCCCACCTGTATTGTAATATCAGATAACTGCTTCAGCCTGAAAATGAGTTTTCTAATCTGTCAATAAAGGACAAACAAGTATTGAATACATCCTTGTATATACTGTCATATGAAATAAGTGAGTCAGCAGGAAAGGATTGATGTAACCCAGTAATAAATGTTAATAAAGCCTAGAATTAAGTACCATCCTGAAATGTAAATATAAAATAAGTGAGAGAGTGTGAGAAAGACCTTGAAGTCTGTAATAAAGGTATACTGCATGCACGACATAATGAAATGAATGAGGCAGCCACAACCACAGAGTGAAATGTTTTAATAAAGTACAATACCTGGACTGTGTCCATCCCATAATTTGGATATGTTGTTGTACCCTTGCATTATGGAGATAGTATGGTTGTATGAAATGCTGAACATCCACAGTTGTCTAGGACCATATAAACTGGCTGATGGGAATGCCAGTATATCAGAAGAATATTTATAGTCCTCAACTGTGTCATGTATAGTATTTACCTGTTAATCCGGTACATGAGCAGCTTGTGCTTGTGATCCCACAAATGTCAGTGTGCTGCTAGAACTGTACATAGCTGTTCAAATGTAGCAGGATGAATACAAATGGAATGTATATTAATGTAGCAGTAACATCTCCATCACCAACATTTGTAAGGTTACATACAGGAAACTGTACTAATACATGTATGGGATATATATCTGCATCTAGTAGGAATGTATAGTATACGTATATGTATTTTAAGTTGTTAATGTAATATTTTATCACCCTACCTTATGTTCACAAATGATGCCTTTCCACACCAAACTGGGTATGTGTATTCACAATTAATTCCTATGGACATTTGTCCTGTTGGTTTATACATATCTGCATGTATGTTGATGCATGTGCTCTGTTTACATATCCAAACCTGATGGCCTGTTGCCACCAATCAACCCTGCATGCTGTTGGAATGTCCACTGTTGTCCTAAATATGCATGTGTTATGCTTGCTGTTCAACTTTTGGAATCCATGTGTGTTTGGTGAATGGGAATACTAATGCATACTGTTACAACTAATTTGGAATGGTGTTGTTTATTACTAACCCAAAATGCCATTGAATACTGCTAAACATAGGACAACTGGGAAGGCGGATGCCAGAGGACCCACCTCTCCCACCTCAGCTGGCGAGTGCACCTGGCACCAGTGCCCAGGCCAGGACTTCCTCGTCCGGTGGCCCTGTGCCACCTTCAGGTGGAAGCGCTGCAGGGGATGGGGCTCACCCCCCCCCCCTCTGCAAGCGTGGCTGGAGGAGAGCCTCCACTCACCCTCCAAAGGGTCCGGTCTGTGGTGCGTAGTGAGAGCAGGCATTCCATGACTGATCCCCTATGCCAGCTTGAGGCGAGAGTGGCGCAACTCACAGGTGTGCCTGCCCGTCCTATCCAGCCCCGGCCTGGGCTGTGAAGGCGCAGTGGTAACTGCCCATGGGTGGAGATCTCAGTTCTACTGTTGCCATCTGTGGGCTCATGGGCTTGCGATATCCAAATATCCATCCCCGTCAATTGTGTTTACCACCTACATGTGTCATACTCTGCCCCTGTATGTGTCTTGTTTGTCTTGTCTGTTAACCTCCCCAACCTACCTCCCCAAATATACGTACTTCCTGTACCTCTCATTCCACTTTCACCTGAAAAAAAAAAGGGCACTCTATTCCCACAAAAAAATTACACCCCATACATAGTTGCCCATTTCACACACATGTCTGCTGGACATGTAAACTGTTAATTACAACTGGCTCTACAACATACTTTGTTGTCCTCACTCCTCTCTCAGGGGTGGAAGGTTTCAAATCTCACTCTAAATTTCTAACATATGCACAGCTGTTGCTGGTAAAGAATTGGGCAGCTATGGCCTTCCCTACATCCTTCCTGCACATCCCAAGCTTGTTTTCCTACTGTCCTACCCTCTTTGTGCCCCCTTTTTCACCACTTTCCTATTTCCCCATTTTCTCTTCTTTAAAAGAAAATAGCACGGGTGTTAGCGGGAGTAAGCACTTTTAAGCAGTTGTAAGGGTGTGTGCGCTTGTATGCACTTAGATAAGCGTAGATAAGCATAGCTAAGCATCGCGCAAACTCGTGCAATCCCGCTTACAACTGCTTAAAAGTGCCTTAGTCACTCTGTATGACAAGGCCCTTGTACTACTGCTCAGCAGCAAAATAAAATATCCTTGTCAGTCTCAAACCCCACACATTGGACTCACCAGTCTGCATGACATACCACTAAGCCACAGCAGATATACAATAACTTGGTGCTGCAAGAAATATAACATGCATTAAAAGGAGTGAATGTAAAGGGAAAATATGAAAGCCAGAGCAATGCATTTCAAGACAGAAATATAACATGCATTAAAAGGAGTGAATGTAAAGGGGAAATACGAAAGCCAGAGCAATACATTTCAAGAAAGAAATGTAACATGCATCACAAGGAGTTAATGTAAATGGAAACTACGAAAGCCAGAGCAATACATTTCAAGACAGACAGAAATATAACATGCATTAAAAGGAGTGAATGTAAAGGGAATATAGGAAAGCCAGAGCAATACATTGGAATGACCACTGTTGTATGCTAGTTAATTTCCTAATTCCAAAACAAAGTACATACTCTCATGTATCCAGTGTTAGCATTAGGAGGTGTGAGTAAACTGACACACTGAGAAGAGTGTACTGGAAGAAGCAACAGTCAGGTTTCAGTACAACATGCATTTCACTGTCTACGACCCAGCTTCAGATATGAGACATATACCAACCTTCTGACTCACACAACAGTGTCCACAGCAAACAAGCATGGTCCCCACCTTGCAAAACTGAAAGGCCTATGCCTACCTAACCTATCAATTTATAGCAGTGTCCTGAAATCACAATGAGAACTGCAATTAGCACACAGCAGGCTGCATGCAATTACTAAATGGTGGGCACCAGTTGGTGCAGAGTCCATCACATGCACATGTGCAGATACCTACAAAAGCAGCCTGTACTTGCTGTCCACACATGCAATTATATCATTGCAGCATATGGAGAGAGAGAGCAAGCAAGTAAGCGAGACAGACAAAATAACAAACAAACAAACAAACAAACAGAGGTGTTTGTAGACACCAAAAAAAAATTTTAAAAAGAAAAATAAACGTCAACAGGTACAACAGACAGAGGTAAGAAATATAAAGGTAAGGTATGTAACAGATATGTATTTGGTGGGATGCGAATGATGTATATGAAGGGTACTGTACATGCTGTGAACCCTCCATATGTGTGCGCAGTCCATATCTATATGTAAATGCAGATGTGCATAGGGCAAGGTACATACTGCAACTGTTAGTGAAGGCTAGACATATATATGTAGTTGAAGGTTGCTGTGTGCACATATCTATGTAGGTTGTAGTGTGTGGCATTGAAAACAGCAAGCAGTGCAGGTATATGTCATGTGGTGGTTAAATGCTGTGGGACTGAGACAGTGAGGCCCTGCTACAGCTATATGGCCTGAGTACAGCAAAATGCATTCTACACAACACTGTGCAATATTTTTACAAAATTGTATGTCTCACAACTGTTTAATGATTCATATTCCCAACATGAAAGGTGGCCAGTATATGTGCCTATATTTGCATGTATATGTACAGCAATGGATGTTTAAAAGTATGTGTATATATACCTGTATATATGTGTATATATATATATATATATATATATATATATATATATATATATATATATATATATATATATATATATATATATATATAGAGAGAAAGAGTGAGAGAGGGAGACACGGGGTCAGACGTACTGCAACAGCTGCTTGGTGACCAACGCATTGATTGAACACCAGTGTTGATACTGCAGTACCATACCCCATTCCAAAACACTTTACACACTAATTACCAGATAGGTGGTTGCCTGCCCAACACTGAAGGTGTCAGAAGGGAACATGGGACATGGTGTACAGTAGCCTCCCCTCTGATAATCACAGTTCCACACTAGTCTTGTAATCCCTGTATGTGGTACGTGCCATCACAAAAGGTGTGCCACCTAGGGAAATATAGGTCAGTGTAACCCCTACTCCTCACAATGCCCCATGTGGTATGTACCTCACATGACAACCAGAGCAATTGGAAAGGCCACAGACATACCTAACAAAGAGTGACACTGCCCCAAACACATGCCCTATGCAGACTGACTCACAAAACCACAGCTAGAGTGCATTGCATACATCATACACAGAGGTTACCACTGCCAGACATACAGAGGTATGTCACACCCATAGCAGTTGGCCAACCACCATGACAACACCTCACAATCCCTCCGGGCTACATGACCTAGGGCCCTAATCCATGTCAACGCACTGAACAGCACATGCTGGAGGTGGAGGTTCCTATACACAAATATGCCATACTCTGGACTAAACTACCCAGCATTAATAAACATGGCTCATCATTAGTAGATGTCAGACATACCCCTGAAGAATGTTATGGAGATAGGTAATATGCCCTGTGAGTCACCTCTGTGTATCCGTTTGACAGGAGCAAGTGTAATCACATTACATGTGTGTTAAATGGCAGGGTAGCATATAGATAGGCTGCTGTAGGCCCCGGCCCAATAGTGTAGTACCTACCTATGACACAATGCGCACACACATGTACTCAGTGAAATACCACCTATGTGAGGTGGAATGAGTGTGATACTGACTGTGTGCAAGGTCTGTAAAGGTGTGATAGCTTAGCGTGAGGTTGTGTCTGTCATGGTAGTTTTTGTCCTAGGTGTGAGGGCAGAGAAAGATGTGTCAGTTATTGGGATGTAGACATAGTAGGACTGCATATGTTGTGATGTAGTACCTTGTGTATGACTGTGGTGTCCCACTGTAGGCTGTAGTAGTACATGTATGCTCAGTAAGTGGTACTGCTGGTGAATCCAGGTCACATATGAACTGTTGTACTACCTGAAGCTGTAGGCCTAAACACCACAGTATGGTGTATGCTCACATTCCCTGGTATCACTGTCTTGTGTGTTTCCTGTAGTCTGCACAGATTACATTCCTCAGGCATAGGTATCTTTAAGTAGGGGCACACAGTACTATAAGGTACACAGGTAATGTTCATCTGTGTTGGCATACATTTGTGCATTGTATGTTTGACTAATGTGTGTGTAATGATGCCTGTACCATGTCCGCAATCACATGTGTGTTACAGGGTATGTGTGTGTACCTAGCAACATGTATACTCTGTTACAGCAGTATGCCAGCTATATTAACAACCGTGCACATATGTTAGGTAGGGGTATAGCATCAAAGACTAGGGTGGTTTACTGTTAATACTGTAACTGTACCTTACAGTCATTGCATTGGATGAGAATATTTGTCATGCATTAGCTTGATATATACCCCCAGTGTGAGGTTATGCATTGTATCCAATACAGAGTGTCAAGTACTGGTGTATACTGGTTTGTTGTATGGAGTGCGGCAGCCACTGTCAGGCAGTTGTGGGCTAAGCACTGATAAGTGGTATTGAAGGTGTGTATCCTCTGATAGACAGACAGATGCTATATCTGGCAGTTAAGTGATATCTGTACTTCATAATGTTAAGTGTGCCACATGACTTGCTCACACATATTGTTTAATTGTCTTCCAGGGTTAGGGCTCATCGCTGCAATCCTGTGTATACAGCTGCAGTGGAGGAGGTCATACAGGCCAGCCTGTATCAAAATTATGCACGGCTTTTTTCCAGGGCCAGCCAGCACCAACATGAGCGCACTGTACTGTGGCAAGATCTTGTTTGCCGGGTAAATGACATAGGCATGCATAACTGGACATATGAGCAGGTACGCCATCACTGCAGTGATTTAATCAGATATGTCCGGTAGCGTGCATCTGATATCCATAGGCAACAGCTTGCCACAGGTGGTGGGGCGCCCATACACCCCCCCTCACCAGAGTGGAGGAGCTGCTCCTAATCATGGTGGCTCCTGGCCTACAGCAGCAGCAACATCATGCATGTGTCATCATGGAGGCCGGAGCTACCCAGCAGGATGACATTGAGCGTGCAGGTAATATGCCCTAGCTGTAGACTACTGTTACCTGTATTGTTAGAATATGCTTATGTGAGATGTGTACTGTGTGTTTAGCAGTTGTGCTTCCTCTCATGTGCAATAATGATACTTGGAATAGTATCTCCACACCTGTGACTGTTGACTGTTGTTCTACTGTAGATTAGCGCACTCACTCACGGCAGCAATGCCACAGTTGTGGCCACTGATAAACTGTATCATATTCTTGTAGGTCTCTCTGATGTGACAGCAGGGCAGACAGTACATGCTGGTGAGTGTGTTAACACTTATAATGGTAATGAAATGTGCATGTCATAGGTGAGGTGTAGGCCATGTACACGTAACACATCTACGCATAATGCATGCTGTCCATGTTTGCTGTGAGACATTAATCATCACATTAAAGTCAGTAGCTGCCTCAAGCACATACATTGCACAGTGCAGCAGACACAAGTGTGGCAGCAGTGTACTGCACCTTAGATATGCATAGTTGCTACAGCTGTACACAACAAAACATGTTTATCATATGCAGTCATTGCTTTGCACCTCTATGTTGTGCGTGTGCAAACATATGCACCTATACACAATATGCATAGCATGTTGTGTGTGTGCTTACATATGCCAGTATGCACAATATGCACAGCAGTTGCCATCCAAAGTGTCGCATATATGTCCTGGAATGCTAGTGGGTGTATAGGTCACTTGACACACATTGGGTTGTGTCCATGTACAAATTGTGTTCCAGGGTGTAGCCAATCACTGAACAATGACACAGTTGCAACAAAGCCATGTATACTGCCATTACATTGGGGCATCTACACTAGCACTGTATGGTCTTGTACAACACATATTCTGCATGCAGACACGTGTGTGGTGACTGTTTACCTTGTGATACTGACACCCACCTTCACCCACTATAGAGTATGTGTTGGATTGCTGGTGTGTGTGTATGTGCTGTAGTGAGGAGTGTATTACTGTTCATGTGTGCATGTGTGCATGTGTTCATGTGTGCATGTGTGCATGTGTACATATGTGCATGTGTACATGTGTGCATGTGTGCATGTGTTCATGTGTAGACCATAAAGTGTATTTTCTGTCTTCTTCTCACAGGTGCTGAGTTAGGGCTAGCCGAATGCAGCAGGGAACCTGAAGCCACTGCCACGAATAGTGCTGATGATGAGACATGTATTTTGACACAGGGAGGTTTGACAGGGTCTGTCATTGGTCCACCAATTGACAGTACACAGCATTCAACCTCATCTATGTGCACACTCATACTGCCAATACCTCCCTCACCACCAATGGCCATAGGTGAGGGACAGCATACAGTTGGCACTGACCAGGAGAGTGTGGTACCCATGGCACTTGTATCCCCTCACAGCAGCCATAGCCATATTCCTGGAATGGTACCACAAAGGCAGAGGTCCAGGGGTTCTCGGGGGAGCACCGCTGGTCGTATTGCCCCTGGCAGGCGTGCCCTCACTGGTCTCACGACATCCAGTATGTTTTGGGCTGTAATGCAGGCTCAGGCACGTATGGAACGGTACACCAGGCAGGGACTTAGGGCACAGAGGACACATTACACCGCTATCAATGACAGCATCCGTGACCTTACCGGTGCCATCCGGACTTACACCGAGGTCATAGATAGACGTTGGAGGGAGAAAATAGATGCCCTCCACAATATGTCATCCATGAGCCAGGACCTTGCGGGACGGTTGCGACATTGATGCATGCCAGCAACAGCAACAGCTGGCAGTGGTAGTGGATGGCCCCCGAGTCACAGCCACTCCTGTAGTGGCAGTACCAGCCCCAGCAATGCTGGGGCTGGGCTGTCCATTGACCATCCCAGTAGACCATGTGCACGTGGCTCTGGCCATTCCCAGCAGGGACATGGGTCCAGTCATCCCACCTCTGCCTCTGAGGACAGTACCCAGTCAGGGTTGGTACCCGATACTGTCCGTAGCACCCCTGCCAGGCACAGGTACTGTGTCCGTGGCTGGAGACAGTAATCTGTATGGCCTACCAGGTACAGTCTGTGGCTGTCCCACAAACTACTGTATATGGCAGCCACATGGTGGAGCTGTGTGCATGCAGACACACACACATTAACCAAACAACTAGGGCTCACACATACACACACACATTACATCAACATTGGCCCATGCTGTACTGTTGTCCCTCTCTCACACACACACACACACACACACACACACACACACACACACACACACACACACACACACACACACACACACAGACACACACACACAGACATGTCGATTGGATGGGTCAATGTCAGGCTCTGGCAAACAACAAAATGCCCTGTGCATATTATTATACCTGTGTCACCTCCTGTCATCTGTAACATTGATGGAGGAACAGGCTAACATGGTGCTGATGCACAGGGTGACACTATAGCAGTGTAGCAATATTAGCAAGTTTTCAGCAGGAAAGTGTAATGACATCCTTGTAGGTATATCTCAGAAGACATTATTCATCAAAGCTCTGATTGTCAATGTAGCATTGTTTGCACCACTGTTAGGTCTGACTATGTATTGTCCACCCATGTGCCACTTGGCTGATGTGTAATGTATTGCCAGCATGTGTTAGTGAGTGGACAATATGTGTGTGATGTGTGCAGTACAGATGTGTACATCTGTGAACATGGTGGGTGTGCACTGTCTGTATGTACATGCATAGTAGACACATGGGACATGTGGCATACCCTGTTGTACACATAGTGAACATGTCACAGTATCTTTCAATGGCCAGTATGCATTCTACTACAGTTATGTACTAACATGGGTAGACATGTGTGTATGACATGGGTAGACACCATGTTGTGGGTGATACTGTTAGTATCTGTCAATGATTTGCAGTCTGGTAGTATACATAACCTCAACAGCATGACTATAAGCAATCATTGGATGTTGTACTGACAAATGACACACAGTCATAGGGAACTCAGTAACAGTTGTATCCTTCTGGTGCTACACTATAACATTAACCAGTGGTAATTACCGCCACCCATTCCTGTGTCCACACCTGTTTGGCATATAGCCCCCTTCGGTACATGCAAACACACTAGGGATGTGTCCATCCACATCTGGTAATGCATGCAGTGGCCTACAATCCATTCCCTGGATGGGACACATATCCTACACAAGGGTATCATACAGACAGATGCCTGTCATGTGATACATGCTGTATAACAGTAAGCTGACTATGACATAGTCATCCACATGTACTATACTTCCTATCCCATCAGTACCACATTGGTGGTAGCCCTCAACATGTATGTTGGGTACCAATGTGTACATACAGCCTCATGTTAAGTCATGTGTCCCTTGGTATCCACATATCCATAGGTATTGTGGAGTCCCAGGGTGTGTCACATGACACATTGGAGGCCTGGATGCATAAACACAAGGCGGTTGTACACCTATAAAGACTGTCCATTATTGGCAGTCATGGTTGTGTATGAAAATGCCTGACAATTACCCCAGGCATATACCCTCACTCACACTACTGTAAAGTAACTGTCATGGGTGTGTGTGGCACAGATGACCTTGGCCACGGATCACGACAGTGGATGGGCTTGTCACATACATACATATGTGACCTACTATGATCTGAGAAGCTGCGGCACAACCTGTCAATGGCAACAAATGTATTCATGTAGTATGCAGGCTTCACACCTATGTACTGATTAAGGGAACATGTACACATATATATTTGCAACACATATACCTGATGTGTGCAATGCACTTACTGTTGTAATCATAATATGCCATAACATAGTAAAAGTAAGACCTACACTGCATTGACCAAGCACGACACACACACACAGTCAGCACTTGCAGGATTCAAACCCCTACCTAACTAGGTTATGATACTACAGAGAGACGCATTAGCACGGTGCACTATTTGCTTTACTGGGTGGTTTCCCTTCTCCGTCTGTATTTCTAGGGTGTTAATATCATCAGTCTTTACAAAGAGGAATGTGCATCTGTAGTATGTTTTCCCAGTCTTCAAAAAGACCACTCCTTTCATAGAGAATTGCACACACATACACACACCCCACACACACAAACAGTCAACGTTTGCAGGATTCAAACCCCTACCTAGCTAGGTTATGATACTACAGAGAGACGCCTTAGCACAGCACTCTATTTGCTTTACTGGGTGGGTTCCCTTCTCCGTCTGTATTTCTAGGGTGCTGACATCATCAGTCTTTCCAAAGAGGAATGTACATCTGTAGTGTGTTTTCCCAGTCTTCAAAAAGGCCACTCCTTTCAGAGAGAATTGCACACACATACACAGTCAGCGTTTGCAGGATTCAAACCCCTACCTAACTAGGTTATAATACTAGAGAGAGAGACACACATTAGCACAGCGCTCTACTTGCTTTACTGGGTGGCTTTCCTTCTCTGTATTTCTAGGGTGCTGACATCATCAGACTGGACATGGTAATGTGTGTACACTTTGTTTTATGCCATTCCAGGAATGGTCCATGTGGGTCGTCAGGTGTCAACAGCTGGAACAGGAACTCATAATCCTTACCTTGTGTGATCTATCTGTGGACACATCGACATTCCTTCATATGTCAACACATATTTTTGCACAGCTTGTTGGTTTTGTGGCTACTACATGTGTCTGGGATGTTGATAAAGGGCTATTCAAAGTGTATGTGAGACATGTGTAGCTGTGTTCAGTGATGTATGTCCTGTGTGACTGCCTTGCAAACAGTGTAGCATGTTTGGGAACCATGATCCGCACATGAACATACCACGGTTAGTAGGGTTGTGTGTATGTCAGCTTCCAATAGCTCGGTTTATGACTTCAATCATGATGAACTCCATGGCTTGCAGATCATACTTCATAGGCATACTGGACTGTACATCCCATGGTGTGTTGTGCACCAACACTTGTGTGGAGTGCCATATGTTGCTGTAACACATTCAACGGTTCCACATCCTGTGTAGGGGGGGAGGTTCAGCTGACTGTTCAGGTGCAGGATCTGTTTGTTCTGTAGTTTATGCATGACACACATTGGTAATCAATGTAGTCCACTTGATGCCATGCTTTTAGCATTGGGGGTAGCTGTTCATCCATTCTACATGTGATATCTCCTGGTATGATGATATGGACTATCGTCGGTGGGAGGTGGGTATGTATATATGGGCCTGTCTGTCAGGATGTCGGCATTGTTAGTCAAGTACAGTTGGCCCTGACTCATGACATATATGTGTGTACATTGCTATATATGACATAGCTGTCGGAGGTGTCATGATTCAGTCTGGACTCCTTCTCAGCTAGTCTTTACAGAACACCAACAAACCTGAGCACTAATCCCTGATATACTCCTTTACACACTTAACACCCTACTGATCCTTTGTCATCTGGCTACAGAGTATGTCATCTGGGAAAAAAATTGAACCAAGCCAAGGAATACTCCACGAACTGCTAAAACACCAAGTAGAGTGGTAGGATCATACGCTGTTAAACCAGGCAGCAATCATAACAGTAAATACAACACCAATAGTAATCCAAAATCTGAGGTTTATTGAAGCGCTTTTTGTTTGCAACTGTTTGCAAACTTCTTCAGAATAAACTCATACTCCATTCATCTCAATTTATACAAAAGTCTTAATTGAATAATTAACCTAGCTCATTAATTAATACTAAACTTTTAAAAACACAGTAGCATAAAAAGTGCCAATAGAAAACTCACATAATGTTGTAAGACAATATACTGATAAAGATGTGTAGCTGCATTAAATATATAACTAGTTGCTCTTTAGAATACATTCTCCTTTGTTACTTGTTAAAGTCATATTATTATAGAAAATGTAAGACATGAATATTAAAATTAAAAATAAAAAAATAATAATAAAACTTACACTTAATATGAGAGATAATATGTGTACTAAACTGTATATATATCTCACCTAAAATGTTGACATGGGATAATATAAATCATTATCATGTACAACACTCCATATCTATATATGAACTACATTATTAAATACATAATTCAAGTTGGTAGATTTATACAATTATAAAGAACCAGTGTGTTTTATGTTCATTAAATTTAGTATGACATTCTCGGGAAAACTATCTCTTTAGACTTAACATGCTAAGAAGGCAACTGATAGAACATGCCTCATTTAAACCAGGCGGGTGATAGGATGCCAGTCTCATTTGCCAAGAAAGTTCTAAAACTAAAAGTTTTAATGCAGAAGGGCCCCCTCGTATATCATTATGAACTTGATCGATCCCAATAAATTTGAAATGATGGTTAGGGTGTTCTGAAATGTGTTTAGCCAATGCATTTGTAGCCTTACATTTCCTAATGGCATACTGATGCTCATAAATTCTTTCTTTAAACTTACGTTCAGTTTTCCCTACATAATGGGCAGGGCAATTTTGGCATTGGGCTAGGTATACTATCATCTTTGAGTTACATGTAAGTCTATGCTTAAGCTTAAATTCACCCTTATTAACGTTGAATCTGTTGGATTCCATTATGAAATGACAATAGTTGCAGTTATGACACCTAAACATCCCTGGAGTTCTAACTACCAGATGATTCATCTCAAACCAAGATTTAAGATTCCTACCTTTTTTGTAAGCTACCAAGGGTGATGGACCTAGCTTAGTTGATACATTCGAGTCTACTGTGAATAACTGCCAGTTTTTCTGAATGATAAACCACAACGTGGCACTATCAACTGCAAATGTAGTGATGAATCTAGGAGTGTCAACTGTTTCAACTCTGTCAGCATCCACATGTATCGAAACCCTAACCGGGCTTGAACATGTTATCATACCCACCCTTTCTTTCACTTGTAGTAATGGCACATAAATATTGATGTTCCTTTTAATAGTAATCTCATCTATAAGCTCCTCAACTAAACGGTTGGGGTATCCTCTACTAATAAACATTGATTTAAGTGTGTTACATTCCACAATAAACTCTTCGTCTTTACTAATAATTCTCGCTGCTCTCACAAGTTGCCCTTTCAAAACTGCTCGCTTTTGTGTGTAAGGATGGCAACTTGTGAAATGTAGTAAAGTGTTGGAGTATAGTGGTTTCCTATATATCTTAGATATAAAACAAGACAAATTCTCATCTTTGGTTAGCAGAATGTCCAGGTACGCTATCTCATTGTCACTGAACGTTGAAGTAAAAAACAAAAAGTCAGTGGAATTGTTCAAGAAATCAATGAATGAGGAAGCTTGTGCTTCACTCCCGTTAAAAAGGATGAAGATATCATCCAGATAACGTGTGTAGTACACCAACTGATCAGAAAGAGAAGGGTTGTTAAGAATGAAAAGATGTTCCCACTGGGCCATAACTAAATTGGCCACACTGGCTCCATATGGTGAACCCATCCCTACACCAACCGTCTGCGAGTAGAAGTTGTCCCCAAACATGAAAAAGTTCTTGGATAAAGTTAAGTCAAGCAATTCTGCTACTAATGAAATATCATGACTATTGCCTCCTCACCCTGTCACAAACCCATTCAATTGCTGTTTCCTGAGGGATGCAGGTATATAAATATTTAACGTCAACTGTGAGGAGGTTATAATGCTGTTCAAATCTCTGTTCATTCATTTTAGAGAGAAAAGTCCATGAATCTTTGCAGATCTGAGACTCAAGAAGGATATAGTTCTGTAAAATATGGTCAACGACCTTGGCACAGGCGTAGGTTGGTGATCCACGACTGTCAATAAGTGGGCGCATGGGGGGATCAATGACGTTCTTATGTATTTTTGGTATTCCAAATAGATACGGAATCCTAGGATGTAATGTAGTCATGTAGTTGTACTGATCTTGGTTAATTCTCCCTTCTATGTACATCTCTTCTAAGTGATCTTTGATCGTCTTATATGCTTTATTTATTTCGTTCTTAGAACTCAAAGTGTAAGCAGAAGTATCTAATAACGATGACATATGATCAAAGTAATCACTATAGTCAAAGACTACAACTCCTCCACCTTTGTCTGGTTTGCATATGCGCAGATTATTCATTTGGAGAATTCGAATGTTTTCAATTTCTTTCCTATTGCTATGTGAAATGGTGTCATTACGGTTCTTAATATGCCTCCTGATATCAAGTTCACACACCAGTTCAAACATAGCTAAAAGGGGGTGGAGGGGGGGATTAAAAGTGCTAGGAATATGCAACTGGTTAGTATCACCCAAGTATGCACCCCCTCCCATCATTAACCTGAAATTGAGTTTCCGCGTAAAAATTTTAACATCTATTAAAGCTTTAACCAGATCAATATGGTGGTGGGGGACATATGTTAAACCTTTAGCCATTAAATCAGCCATTTCCATAGATATGTTGACATTGGAAAAGTTATACACTTTAAAATCACCTAATGAATTAGTTATGATAGTGGGTTCTTGATGTACAGTCACAACACTTACATCTAATTCATCACTAACACATGAAAATTCTTGGTTACTATTTGGACTTAGAGTCAATATTATCGATTGTTCCTCGATGGATTGGGATGGTTCCGCCATTGACGTTGTGTTTTTGGTCTTGCTCCTAAAAAAGTACCCTGAGCATTATGGTTGTCGTAACTATTAGTGTTGTTCCTGTTCTGCAGTCTTTCGCTCCTACGTAACTCATTAGGGGGCTCAACTCTTTCAGTAACTTGTACTTCATTCTGATTAACACCCACATTTATATTGGGGCAAGACATGTCACTAAGGACATGACTTACATAAGATTGATTGAAATTGGATCTATTATTAACTGATGGAACATTCCTCCTCCAAACCTGACCAGGTGGGGGTTTTGGGTACGCTGTCCCATCTTTATATGCCTTAGAGTCCCTATCGAGTTTCTTAGATTTAATAGTTTGCAATTTTACTAAGTGTTCATCAATATTCTTGAACAACTTAACATATTCAAACCTACAACTGTCAAACATTGCATCAGCTTTGATTGTATTATCTAGTATAGTAGCTTCACCATTCAATTCATCTATTTGCTGTGCATAATGTTTACTCATAAGGTTTAACAATTCAAATCCATGTCTGTCATACATAGTTATCAATTCCAAATGAAACACTGAATTAGCAATTAAACCAGTGGGATATTGGAAATGTCTTAAACCTTTTCGCACAATTTTCCTTGTTTGACACTCATTGAAATATGCTATTTCAAGTTTCAACTTTTTGATTTTCATTAAAATAATATCAAGTTGTTTCAGGTTATTGTGAATGTCTAAGTTGGTACTGTCATTCTGAACATTTGTTGATATTATTTCATTGGTAAATGATGGATTATTATTAATCCAAGAAAGAAAGTTAGGACCATTGTTAATATTAGAACTCACCGGCCATAACTCATTATTCACTCCTCCAACTGTTATAGTCGTTTTCATGGTAGAATTGCCGTTCTTCCTAATAAAGTCATTTTCCACTTGTTGGTCCTCGATAGCTTGTTGGTTGATAAAATTAGGTTCAATATGTTGTACGTTGAAAGTACTGGGATGTCGCACAGTAGAATTGTTGGATTTATCTGCAGAAACGGTCGATGCTGCTATTTGTGATGGTTCGTTGTCGGCTGGAATTCTCCTCTGCCTAGCGTGGTTAGCGTAACCTAACCCTGCTTCATTCGTGACGTTACAGTCTACAGTATTCGAAAAATCCACTACGTTATTCGTAGTGTGCTGTTCAGCTCGTAAATTCGTTTTCTCATTACAAATGGTTACTCTTTTATCAAGATTGTCATTATTAATTATAATATTAGAGCCACCAATAGCGTCAAATTGAGTTCTGTGTGTTAAGCCTAAGTTGTGAAAAACGGCTTCAGGTACACAATTAGGAGTGGTAGCACTCGGAACACTGTTAGAAATACCGGCACTTTTATTTGCTACATTAGCTTCAGAAATCGAAGTTAGATGTTTACCTTGAGCTTTTTCAAGCTTTTCAATCCTTAATAATACTGCATCAAGTTTACTTAGCAATAGGTCAAACGACTTACTGTTAGTGTTCCGTACATCGGCACTTAAAGTAGTTGCAGACTGGTTAACAGTTGCAGGCAAAATACCTGTATCTAACTTTTCGGACCTTAAGAGTTCCGGTGTAGCATTAGGGAACTCGCTGGCTGGTTCACATACAAACTCAGACGCCATACCAAGAAAGTCCAAAAACACCAACTGGGAAAAAAATTGAACCAAGCCAAGGAATACTCCACGAACTGCTAAAACACCAAGTAGAGTGGTAGGATCATACGCTGTTAAACCAGGCAGCAAACATAACAGTAAATACGACACCAATAGTAATCCAAAATCTGTATTTTGACAGAGTATGTCATGATGATATCCCGGCATGTTCAGGGGTCGGCTTTGTGTGCACTCTCCAGTCCAGCTGGTGAATATTGTGATGTAGACACAATGTCACGTCTGCCTCATGTACACAGGCAACACTCTCCTCCTCACAACAAACCCAGATATATGTGTGAGATGCACCTATAGAGACATACAGGGTGCTGAACTCTCTCAACCCATGACTGGCATAGTCTATCAGGTGGTGAAGATAACCACACACACCACATATCAGTCTCACATATCCTCTGGCGACAGCACTCAAACCACATTATCACACATACACATACTCGGATGCTGTAAATGAACTCTGCCTAAGCAGCAGAGACCTCCACATCAGGCACACACACAACTGCTACCCCACTACAATTCCCACATCTCACATAGTTCACAATGTCAGGGTGCCACACAGTCACTTGCCTTCGGGCTACACAACACACATAATACAGTTGTGATAGGCAACACTTATTGTCAGACACACTGATGTACCACTCACCAGCCCATACAAGGGAATAGTCCCTTTGTGCTGTCTGTCGTGTGTCAGGATCTGCCACATAACACATGCAGTCAGGTCACTACAAAGCAAGTACAGGACTGGCACCATCATTGTCCATGCTGGTGCGTAAAACCTCAGATGTTACTCCCTGGACCACATGACATGGTACATGGAGGAACAGTGTCATGATGTAGCCCAGGCCAGTATGACCCTGACCTTGTCTAGCATCTTACACCCACCAAGTATGATGTCACAGTATACAGACAAACATATCGCATTTAACACTTGGCTAACAGATTGGTGTCATTCTTAGGGGATACAGTGTCTGTCAGCCTGTGGTGACATGCTCAACATGCCACATAGCTTCACTATGGACAGCTTGCACCTGTCACCCTTCGACCTTTGAATGCTGGCTAAGGCTCTTGCTACCACCATAGTGCATTTGTTGAGCAGGGCTCAGAAGACAAACCCACCTACATAGACATTACAGGTTAAATAACACTAAGGGTAATGTTGCTCAACACCAGATGTGTTACCCTCATATTTTGGCCACTCAGGACTCCCCTCAGTATGGCGGATAGAAATATATGTGCACTAACAGACGCCTAGTTCAGGGTCACATATGCACACCAGCACTACCAGGTTATGTTTCATACCATGCTTTCTGACCACAGGACTTGGAACGGACAACAAAACTAGGGGGGTGTATCCATATACATCACAGATACACACACCTCCAGGTTAGTGGCACTGCACTAAGCATCACAGACCATTCATATACAACTACCATTGTTCGAAACTGCCTTTCAGTTTGTTGCCTACTACAGATCACCCTCCCATACTCAGGAACCACACTCGGCTTTCCTGGGAACAGTAGGGGATATGATGGTCTCCACGAACACCATTATATTGGGTGACATCAGATATATGAATATTGACTGGGGATACTACTCAAGCCGCAACAACTTCGCCCTACAGTCGCTACAATTTGTACATTCATATGCTATAGCACAACCAGTCACCACAGCCACAAGGGGGAATACATATTGGACATGATCATCACCGACATGGGGACTCTATGTTACACACCAGCAATATACCCCTCATTGGTAAGGTCGGAACATACAGCTATCTCAGTGGACATACATGTACACTCCACACACCCATCCTGGGTAATCTTGGTGAACTTCTGATGATCCAACGTCTCACTTCACCAAAGCAAGGTGGTATCCTTCAGAGACCTTGAGACAGTGTGAAATACAGCTCCGACTGCTGAATCCTTTACATAAACATTCTATGGACTCCTAGTGGACTGCATGGATTGTGCTTCCCCAAATAACAAGACTCACTCCTCCAGTGGCAGGGTACCTGTCTGGTAGACACCAGCCATTAATGAGCTGTACAATGTCAGGAGGAAGCTACTACATGATAGAGCACAATCCCAGACGAGGAAAGCATCTGTGATCTGTACTAGCAGACAGCTATGATCACTCATGTACTTATCTAAGGTCTTCTTCTCACGGACAATTGCACCAGACAAGTAGGACTATCACAAGGCCTTCATTTGTTATGTCAGGAACCTGGGTGGACACTCACTGATATGCTGTGAGTTACTGCATACTGACTACATTTACCCTGAACCCACTAGCATAGCCAACATCCTGGCAAACAGGTTCAGTGCAGATGTCTCCTCCCATCCACCTAGGGAGCAACTACCCATACCAACAGAGTGTAACCCCCCCTGACACCACGCAGTAACAGGTGAGTGCTGCCCTCCCCAAAGCATACATTACAGCATCAATGTGACCAGTTGGTGTCCCAGCCTGCATCTTACACGAGCTTCATGACAGACGTAACCCTCACATTACATCACTGTGCAATATTGGAGTTACTACAGGATATTTACCCACGGAACAGCATACAACGACAGTGCTCCCACTCCACATAGTTGGTGCCAGAATGGAACACAGACAATATTGCCCTATAAGCCTAACTATCCTGTTATGCAAAGCTATGGAGTGTATTGTCATGGGACTCTTACACATAGACATCAGGAAGCTATAGACACTGTGTCCTACACATTTCAGCATTGTTATGGGCAGATCTTGCCTCTTGAACATGTTTGTATTCTTTTGACAGTTAACAGGTCTATCAACATAGGGGCAGTTGTACACGCAGCCTACCTGAAGCTTGCTAAACCCTTCCACACAATAACCCACTGGGCCATTATGCAATGGCTCACCAGCATCGATATGGACACATATCTCACATGATGGATTGCTACCTGGATCAGGGATAGCACCCACATGGTCAGAATTGCAGGTGCCATGTCTGACTATACACCAGTTACACGTGGCATCCCACACGGCTCAGTCCTGGGACCTCTCTTGTTCAGTATATATTTGTCTGATGTACAGGCTACCACAGGGGGAATATGGCTGAACTTGTTCACACTTGACTGCAAACTGGGTGCATGATCACCTCTCCAGCTGCCACATGCATACTCCAACAGGGTCTCGCAGAGATGGATGACTGGTGCCTGAGCCATTGCCTACAGCTAAATGCCATTAGTTGCATAGTCATCCCCTTTGGTAATAACAACATGCTCACACATTAACACATAGGTAGTACTCCATTACATATGGCAGGTGTTGTTAGGTGATTGGGGACATGACTTGTTCGTACTGTCACCTTTGACATTCAAGTTGTCACAGTGGTTGGACAGACCTTCTATATAAGCAACCTTATCCCATATGGTTTCACATCTAGATCGAGTGATGTCATTGTGCCCCTATACTAATAACAACCGTGCTTGGTTACAATGCCACCTTTGGGGTGTACCTTACCCAACAACTGCAGCAACTGTACTGGCCACAGATACCCAAGCAACAGCCACCCCTCAACAATACCCATGAATCACATATCTTACAAAATCAGTGTGCCTCACAGTCACAGACCTTAAGGCCAAACAACACACCAAATACAGTTGTTATAGGGGACTCTATTGTCTGGCACACTGACGTCCCGCTCAACTGACTGAAGAAGGATATGGTCACTGTAAGCTGCCTGTCAGGTGGCAGGATCCACCACATAATGCAAGCACTCAGGTCACTCCAAAGCAGGTACAAATATGACTCTGTCATTGTCCATGCAGGTGTGAATGACATGAGACGTACCTTCCTGGACTATAAGACATGAGACACAGAGCAGCTCTCTGATCATGTAGCCCAGGCTGGTATGACCCTGACCTTGGGTAGCATCTTGCACGCACCAAGAATGATGCCAGAGTATACAGACAAAATTATCAGTTTAAACAATTGTCTAAAGTATTGGTGTCATTCAATGGGGATCCAGTGTCTGTCAGCCTGGGATGACATGGCTGACAAGCCACGTTGCTTTGCTAGGGACGGCTTGCACCTGTCACCCTTAGGCTTTCGTATACTGGCCATGCCTCTTGCCACCCCTATAGTGCATTTTTTAGGTGAGGCTCAAAGGACATACACACTTCCATTGACAACCCAAGGATACAAAATCTAGAGGTAATGCTACTCAGTGCCAGACATCTACACCTCAAGATGCACATACTTGAGGCTCTCCTCAGTATGGAGAATACTGATGTCTGTGCAGTAACAGAAACCTGGTTCAAGGCTCCTGAGAGCACCCCAGTGCTACCAGGTTATAACTCATACCATGCATTTCACACACAAAACTTGGACCGAAGCACAAAAGGAGGGGGAGTATCTATATTCATCAAAGATACCTACACCTCCAGGTTAGTGGCACTGCACGAAGCATCAGAAACCATCCATGTGCAACTAACAGCAGGCCAAACTGCATTTCAGTTTGTAGCCTGCTACAGAACATCCTCCCTATTACAGGAACCGCACTTGGCATTCCTGAGAACACTGGAAAATATCAAGGTCTCTCCTACAACTATGTTATTGGGTGACTTCAACTACCCAAACATTGACTGCAACAGCTACTCATGCCCAAACACACTCTCCCAATGGTTCCTTGAAGTTATAAACTGTAATGCGATGGAACAACTGGTCACCACTCCCACAAGAGGGAACAACATATTGGACCTGGTCATCACCAACATGGGGACTCTATGTTCCACACCAGAGGTAAACCCCTCATTGGTAAGATCAGACCATTAACAAATTTCCATGGACATCCATATCCCGTCCCCACCCCCAGCCAAGGAAATCACTGTATAGAATTTCTCAAATGCCAACTTTGCACTTCTCAAGACTGAGGTGGAATCCTTCAAAGCCCACAGGCCAGAGGATAACAGGCCAATCCGCAGAATCCTTTACCAATACATTCTATGAGCACCTGCAGGAATGCATGGATCGTGCTATCCCAAATAAAACAAAGCCTCACTCCTCCAAAAACAGGAAACCTGTTTGGTGGACCACGGCCATAAATAAGCTATACAACAGAAGGAGGAAGCTACTACATGACAGAGCAAAATCCCAAAAATGGAAGCCATCTCTGATCAGTATTAGCAAGAAACTTCAATGCCTCATAAAATCATCAAAGGCCGGTTTCCAAAGGGAAATTGCCCTAGACACTAAAGATAATCACAAGTCCTTCTTTAGTTATGTCCATAATATGGGTGGAAACTCCCAGATATGCTCTGAATTGTTGCATAACCGTACAAAATATACTGAAACTACAGACAGCCAACATCCTGGCAGACAGATTCAGCACAAACCTCTCCCCCCCCTTCACCCACAAAGGAACAAATGCCTATCCCGACTGAATGTAACCTCCCTGACATCACAGATGCACAGGTGAGAGCTGCCGTCGCCAAAGCAGAAAAAACAGCAGCTATGGGAATGGACGGTAGCCCAGGCTGTGTCTTACACAAGATCCAAGAAGAACTGAACCCTCACATTAAGTTACTGTTCAAACTTAGCCTTACTACGGGATATGTACCCGAATAATGGCATACAGCTACAGTGGTTCCACTCCACAAAGGTGGTGCCACAACAGACCCTGGGAACTATCGCCCCATAAGCCTGACTAGTCTGGTCTGTACAGCTATGGAGCGTATTATCATGGAACTCATAAACAAAGACATTGGGAGCCTCCAGACACTGGACCCTACCCAATGTGGCTTTGTTAAGGGCAGATCTTGCCTCTTAAACCTAGTTGATTTCTTTGAAACAGTTACCAAAGCTATGGATGAGGGCAAGGTAGTCCACACAGCCTACCTGAACCTCGCAAAAACGTTCAACACTATACCCCACTCGGATATCATACATAAGCTTAACAGCATAAATATCAACCCCTATAACACAAGATGGGTTGCAAACTGGCTCAGGGATAGAACCCACATTGTTAGAATCGCAGGTGCCATGTCCAAATACAAACCAGTTACAAGTGGCATCCCACAGGGCTCAGTTCTGGGACCTCTCTGGTTCGGTATATACTTCTCTGAGGTTCAGGCTAACACGGGGGCATTATGGCTGACAAGGTTCACAGATGACTGCAAACTGGGGGCCATAATTGACTCTCCAGCTAACACAAGCATCCTCCAGAAGGGTCTCACAGAGATGGATGTTTGCTGCCAGAGCCACAAGCTCGAGCTACATGCTAAAAAGTGCATAGTCATCCCCTTTGTGAAAAACAAAGTGCACACAAATTACCACATAAGTGGTAATCCATTAAGTGCAGAAGTAGTAACTTGAGATTTGTGGACCAATGTAGATAGTAATCTCTCCCTTGATAATCACATTGCCAAAGTGGTTACAAACACCTTCTATATATGCCACCTTATCACAAACAGGTTCGCATCTACATCAAGTGAGGTCATTGTGCCCCTGTACTCGTCAGTCATCAGCACCATACTTGAATACAATGGCCCTTTTGGGATGTACCTTACCCGACACCTGCAGCACCTGGAGAGACCCAAAAGTACCTCTCCAAGATGGTCATGGGCTACAAGCAGATGTCATATGCAGCTCAACTAAGGAAACTCCAGCTCTACTCAGTTGCTTACCACCTACTCAGAGGCAATCTATGCCTGACATACAAAGCCATGTCAAAGCCCGAATTAATGGACATGCTCCACCTCAAAAATCCAAGTCCCTTAGCGATATATGCTCCAGGGACTTAAACCTCAGCACAGGAATAAAAAGGACATGCTGGAGGGACAGATTCATTTCCCAAAGGCTCTCCTCACTCTGGAATAGAATCCCAATTCATATTAGACACAGCCCCTCGCTGACCCTCTTCAAGCCAAATCTGGACACATGGATGGGAAATCGCAAATTCACCCCTGGGATCTCTTCTGTGTCCCTGTTAGACAGAGGCACAGTAGCCTAAATGTACATGGGCTATCTTGTGTGACCTAATATTCACTGGCACAGTGTAGTACTCTGACAGGGCTGCAAAAGCCAAACACACTCTGGCTAGGCTTGTACATACCCTAGGGCAGATAGCCTTCTATCGACCTCTGAACCTATGCTTCTGCTCGGTATGCACAATATTTACTGCTGATACTGTTTGCAGGTCTTTATCGTCTTTGCTTTCCCAGTTTCTATGAACAACTTAGGTATCTGTGGAACATGTTTGATCATGAGAGGGTTCCACTATATTATATAAGTGTCTGCTGTCATGTAACTGTGTGCACAAGGTGGATTGCTGGATAGTGAGAGGTTCCTGGGTTAACACATGCAACTGCCAGATGTGTGGCCCACTGCTGTAGTCATTCATGGCCTAAGTGTGTGAGCATGCCCATTTAAGGCTTTCCATGTTTTGTTGCCTGACATATGTCTCATTTATCCGTGAGCATGCCCAGTGTGACCTTTCAGTATGTTGCAATCTGAAGTCCACTACATTTATGGATGTGTGTGAACATGACCGATATTAACATTTATACTGTGTGTGTTGGAAGTCAAGCTCTGTTCTTACTGCAGGACTCACCTTTGTGTCATAACTCAACAGGGATTATGCTGTGCCTGCAGGGTTTCCATGAGATACTTTGCATAGACTTATCAACATTCCTTCATACTGGCTGAACAGTGCAATGCTGTCATGGTTTAGTGGTTCAGTACTTTAACTATGGTGCACAGTATCCTGGGTTCAAGGCCCATCACTCCTTTATATTTCCATACTGAGCAAACCAGACTGCTTAAGGGAAAGTTAAGTAAATATGAGCATGTTGGCTTTTATTCTGCTATGCCCCACTTAGACTAGGTTTGTCCGACATTGCTGTATATTCACCAACTTTGCTGGACATTGCCCAGTATTACTCGACACTGACCACAGTTGTACTAGTTGGTGTGTGTATTCTGTTTGCATATACTACATGGTGGTAAATGCTGTTTAGCACGACCTTAAATTGCTTGACACATGGCAATCATGCCTCAGGTGGTGCTGCAGGGCTGCCTATGTTGGATGCACATACTACACTCCCTGTACATGTTTGAAGTAGGTAGTGCCAACTTAGGCATCCCTTTTACTATATGTGCGGGTCAGAGAGAGGTATAATTTCCAGGGTTCCTACTGAGCCAGTGTATGTGCTATGCGTTGCCTCTTTGCCAAGGCCAAAGCATACTGGGCACACCTCCTTCTGCCTACTGGGGCAGGCTTAGGTTGTTCCTCCTCCGAGTCACGCTGTGCCTGTGATGACCTTGGCAATGGTGGGGGGCTGTTTGGCCCAGGCCTATGCTGGTCCTGCTGCAGCTGTTTTTGCAGGATCATATTATGTAGCATAGCACATACCATGGCAATTTGGGTACATGTAGTTGGAGTGTACTGCAAGGCTCCACCAGATGTGTCCAGGCACCAGAACCGTGACTTGAGCAGCCGAAACACACGCTCGATTACATTTCATGTTTGTGCGTGTGCCTCATTATGGCATTCCTGTTCAGGTGTGTGTGCATTTCTGATGGGTGTCATCAGCCATGGCTCCAGTGCATAGCCAGCATCCCCCACTAGGTGACCATGTGGGATGTCCCCATTAGCAAATGTCTGGTACAGCTGAGTCAGATGCCAGATATGGGAATCATGGTAGCTTCCAGGGAAGCCAGCACACACATTCAGTATTATGCCCTGGGCATCACACACAGCCTGGCAGTTGATGGAGGGGAAGCCCTTGCGGTTGAAGTAGACCCTACCCCACTCACCGTCTCGTGCTTTGATGCGTATGTGCAAGCAGTCTATTGCACCCACTACCTCAGGGTATTCCACTATTTGTTGGAAGAGACACATATTGTTGGCCAATACCTCACGGGAATTGGGAAAATATACATGATCACCGACATGTGCTGACATGGCATCCAGAAACTGGTGCAATACCCTGGATGCTGATGCCTGTGATATCCCCATCATATCACCAGTTGGTCTCTGGAAGGTACCTGTTGCTAGTATTCATAGGCCAACACATACTTTGGTTTCCACTGGAATGGGTTCCCCTCTGTTGGTTCTGTGTGTGAGGCATGGCCTGTACAGCTCAACAATTTGCTGCATGAGGTCTCTGTCCACTCTATAGCGCTCCACTATCTCCAGCTCATGTAGCCCCTGGTAGGTTACCCTTGGCCTATACACTCTTCTCCGTCTCCTCACTGGGGGTTGGTTAGCAGCATTCCCATTGTCACCACCCTCAGCATGTTGCATATGTCGGTTTATGACAGCAATGGCAGCCCCTAACATTTCTTTGTCTCAGTTAAGCCTTTTCAGTATTCACTTCTCTTAGCTTACTGCAGTGCTGCAGTGTCTCTGAGCAATACATGGTGAAAAGTTGTTTGCAGAGTTTTAAGTGCTGGGCTGGGCTGGGCTGGTTTACTGCCTGTGTAATTGCCTGATTCTGATTATTTCCACCTGCTAGCTCTGCTGACTCTCCCTGGTTAACTTCCTACTGTTTGTTGTGCTTCCTTTTCCCTTTCCATTACCGCAGGGGGCAGCGCCACGCACACTAGCGCAGACGTGTGTACACATGCTAACATGCGCACACACAGGCTTAGATGGACTTACACTAGCTAATTCCTGCCTACACGCATGCACATGGGTGCAGAGGCACTTACAAGACTTTAAACTGCCTTATACATGTTTACTCCGGCTTAAACGCGAGTACTCACGCTTCCACGTGCGCACACTGTCTTACTCGTGTTTACAGGAGCAAACATGCGTGCATACATGTTGCAAGCATTTTTACAAGAAACTTTGGTGATACCCACAGTGTGCATCTTCTATTTCTTGACTTTAGCTAGGATACCTGATGACACACCTCTTCCAGTGATGAGCAACTGACAGCTAACACATGACACTCTGCTCCAATGAGATTATCTTCTTTCATACATACCCCCTCCTGATGTCACCTATATCCTATCTGTTACTCCCCTTATCCTAGTCTTACACTCCACTGACTGTGCTCATTTGCTATGTAGACTTGTGATTCATTATCCTTACCCTCATTTGCATAGGATTTCCTACTAATGCTTGGTTACATCTCTTAGACTGGGTTCCCCCCTTAGCAACCCCTACTCGGTAGCCATGTTGTCTTCAGCCTGCCATTGCCTTACATTGTACAATACAAATCTCCATAAAATCCAAATTTGTGGGTTTTAATTTTTATTTTTCTGGTTTTTAGAGCACAGCCAATTTGCGCAACGCTGCGCTACGCTTAAGCATGGATAATCGGAAAAAAAATTAAATTACTTTTTTTTCATATTGCATCGGGTAACATTGCCAATGGCCATATATTTGGCCATTGGCATGCTTCCTCTACTGGATGCAACCTTTATTTGGAGCTGTCACAGCTCCGTTTTGCTATTTGCAGAACGGTACTCAGTTGTCAACTTAGTACATTTCTGCAGATAACACTACTCTTACTTGGACAGGTTTGGGTTTCCTGGATCACAAATCTACCTCATTTGCATGCCTTTCAGTTGCAATTGAGGTAATTTGCATGTCCCGGCCCTGTCCGTGTAAGAGCCATTTTAGGAGCTCTCTTACATGCCCCTACAGGCTGTTCCTGGATCGCTCATCGGACATGATGGCTGCATGGAGTCTTACTCTACTCTTAGACTCCGTTCAAGCCATCGTGAATCCCGACCGGGGTCTCTGTAAACTTGTTGTGTTTTACTTACGTATTTTTTTTAAGTACTATATCATTTTTTTATATATTTTTGTTCTAAAATAGTTCCTCTGCCTAATATTTCAAACTTGCTGTAGTATTTCTTAATGGTGTCGGAGGAAGCATTTTACATCAAAAATATCTAAAAACATATGCTGAGGTAAGAGGTCGAGAGCCTACAGACATCTTAACTGCTGCTACTGCTGCCAGGGCTCACTCTCACTGTTCATAGTCTCTCTCTCTCTCTTTCACTCACACAGTCTCTTCTGCTTTCATACATGCATGCACTGTCACTCACAGACAAGCACACACACACATACACACACACACACACACACACACACACACACACACACACACACACACACACACAAACCATAAATCCTTTGATGCCACACCCCTTGAAAGCCATTATATTTATACCTAAAGCCAGGGATCAACACTTTTCTACTATCTTTGTAGCACGCCTGGTGGAAATGGGGGTGTTGAGACAATGTAGCAATCATCTCATGTTTTCTGGCAGCAACCTAATTCTTAAACAATCAGATACACTATGTGAGAGATGTACTTATGCCCTGTCTCTGCAGGAAATGTTCTCACACACAGACATTACAAATACCAAACAGGTGGTCAGAAACTCACAGCACTAAACAATACCTACCACAGACACTACAGCATAAACACTTAGACCTGCACATCCTGATGCTGTTAAAAGTAATCTACCCAGTCCAAAACCTCAAAGACCACACAGTCACAGTAATTGCAATAAATACCCTCATCAGCCTTGAAAACACACTCTTATAGCAACACCCACCATGATACATTCAGGATCATAGAAGGTTACTAGGCTAATGGCTCTAGGGACCTTACAAGCCTAGCCAAGTTTTACCCTAGTTCCACGATCAGCACCTATCACCCCTGTCAAAGTGGGACATAGGTGGAACCTCTGGAGTGAATTTATGGTTAATCATCCAATCGTCCAGAATGCATTTGAAGAGGGCCAATGTGTGCTTTACTTGACATGAAGTGGAAGTCTTTTCCAAAGGTGTGGTAAATTCTAGGAGACATATCTCTCCCTCCAGCAGGTTCTATTAATGTCACATACTAGGTTAATGCCATTAGAGCAAATAACCCTTGTACCATTTGACTTACAGATATGCAGCATTTTCAATAAAGCAGTGTCAAAGATTGCTTTATATACAAGGCAGAGATCACCTCTGAGTAGTCTGTATGAAACAGAATAAAGTGACAGTGATTTCAGACATTCCTTATAGAACAGCTTCAAGTCACTGTGCCTTTAAGACTAATTAGGCAGACCACCAGACAATCCAACCTTAAGATCATAGGAAGGTCCATTCTGAGGCACACCAGTGTCTCACTCAGCAGACTGAGCAAAGAGACTGTTACTGTCAGACACCTGTCAAGATTAAGGATCCATCAGATCAGACATGCATTCAGATCACTGAACCACAATTACTAGTCTGGATCAAGTCATAGAACGTGTAGGAGTAAATGGTCCGAGATGTACCTGCCTGGACTACAAGAAGAGACAAATGATTGAGCTCTCAGACTATATGTCCGAGGCCAGCATGAGCCTAGCAGTGAGCACTGTTCTGTATACACCAGGGGTGATGTCATAATATGAAGAGAGGATAATTGCCTTTAGTAATTGACTTAGTTTTTGGCTTCATGTGAAGGGTATACAGACTTTGTCAGCCTGGGATGATATAACTGACAGAGCCTGCTACTTTACCAGAGGTGGTCTGCACCTGTCCCCTCTAGGCTTTCAAATATTGGCTAAAATCTTATCCACCCTTATAGTATCTTTTTAGGTATTACTAACCTGATAAACCTTCTGATGCAAGAAGAACAACTTCCTGAGGCTGTGTACTACATGAACTACAAAATGAACTGGCACCTCACCTAAGTGTCATGTTTAATTATACCCTCACCTCAGGCTTTGTGCCCACTGAGTGGTGCACAGCTACAGTTATCCCACTCCACAAGGGGGGATCCACCTTGGATCCCGGGAACTACCACCCCATCAGTCTGACAAGCCTGCTCTGCAAGGCCATGGAATGTATTATCATGGAACTTATAAACAAAGACATTAGCAAACTTAAAACACTGGACCCCACCCAGTTTGGGTTTGTGAAGGGCCGGTCTTGTCTCCTGAACCTGATTGACTTCTTCGATTCAGTCTCCAGAGCTATGGACGAGGGTTAGGCAGTCCACACATCCTAGCTGGACCTCGCCAAAGCCTATGACACCATCCCCCACTCTGGAATCATACATAAACTTACTAAGTTAGGCATTAATCTCTATGTCACTCGATAGGTTGCCAACTGGCTTACTGACAGACCCCGCACTGTAAAAGTAGCTGACTCCAAATACAGCTCCAGACAAATGACAAGTGGAGTACCTCAGGGTTCAGTCCTGGGACCTCTCTTGTTTGGCATGTACTTCTCTGAAGTACAGGCCAACACTACGGGACACTGGCTAACAAAGTTTGCATATGACTGCAAACTGGGAGCCATTATTGAATCCCCAAATGATGTGAATACTCTACAAAAGGGCCTTACAGAAACAGATGCTTGGTGCCAGAGCCATGAGTTCAAGCTCAATGTCAAGAAATGTGTATTTATCCCCTTTGGGAAAAAACATGTACCCATGAATTACCACATAGGTGGCAGTACACTAAACACCAAAAGTGTGATAAGAGACTTAGGGATACAGGTGGACAGTGGTCTCACCTTCAATAACCACATCGCCACAACAGTCAGGAAATCCTTCTATGTGGCACACCTCATCACTAAGGGCTTTTCATCAAGAAAAAAGGAGGTCATTGTCCCACTGTACTCAGCCTTCATTAGACCCATTATAGAATACAATGCCCCATTTGGTATGTACCTCTCAAGACATCTGCAACTACTGGAAAGGCTGCAGAAATACCTCATTAACAGAATCACTGGCCTAAAGCAGATGTCCTATGCTGTCCAGCTTAAAAAAACTCCACCTATACTCTGTTGCATATCGTCTACTCCTAGGCGATCTCTGCTTAACATACAAGGCCATGTCAAACCCAGAGCTGTTAGACATGCTAAACTTAAAGAAATCCAAATCCCTCAGAACCACATACTCCAGGGATCTAAACTTTGTCATCACAATAAACAAAACATGCTGGAGGAATAGGTTCCTGACCCAGAGACTCCCCAGACTCTGGAATAGACTGCCCATACATGTCAAGCAGAGCGCCTCTTTGGCCCTCTTCAAAAGGTTCATAGGTTCATAGGTTGGTACTAGGCTATCGGCCCTAGGGCCTATACAAGCCTAGCCATAACAATTCCCTGGATATTTCTTCTCAAATATTTACTTCTCTGGACCCCTGTCTAGCAGGGTGACTGACATGATCTCTGGGGTGAATTTCCTATCTGCCATCCAATCATCAAGGTTCCTTTTGAAGAGGGCCAATGAGGTGCTCTGCTTGACATGTATGGGCAGTGTATTCCATAGTATGGGGAGGGATTGGGATTTCTTTAAGTGGAGCATGTCCAACAGCTCTGGGTTTGACATAGCTTTGTATGTTAGGCAGAGATCGCCCCTGAGTAGGTGATATGCGATGGAGTAAAGCTGTAGCTTTTTGAGACAGTCTGCATAGGGCATCTGTTTGAGGCCAGTAATCCTCTTTCTGAGGTATTTCTGTGGTCTTTCCAGCTGTTGTAGATGTCTTGTGAGGTACATACCAAAAGGGGCATTGTGCTCTATAATGGTTCTAATGAGTGATGAGTAGAGGGGAACAATGACCTCTTTTTTTCTGGATGAGAATCCTTTTGTGATGAGATGAGCCACGTAGAAGGATTTCCTGACCACTATGGTGATGTGATCATCAAAGGAGAGACTACTGTCCACCTGTGTCCCAAGGTCTCTTATCACATTTTCGGCATTAAGTAGACTACCAGCTATGTGGTAGTTCATGGGTACAGAGTTTTTATCAAAGGGGATGACAATACACTTTTTGGCATTGAGCTTCAGGCCATGGCTTTGAAACCAGGTATCTGTCTCAGTGAGGCCCTTTTGTAGTTTGTCCACATCATTAGGAGTTTTGATTATGGCTCCTAGTTTGCAGTCATCTGCAAACTTTGTTAGCCAAAGACCTTCTGTGTTGACCTGTACTTCTGAGAAGTAGACACCAAACAGGAGAGGACCCAGGACTGAACCTTGTGGTACTCCACTTGTCACTGATCTGATGTCGGATTTGGAATCCGCTACTTTCACAGTGTGGGTTCTGTCCGTGAGCCAGTTGGCAACCCATCTTGTGACATAGGGATTTATACCTAGTTTAGTGAGCTTATCTATAATTCCAGAGTGGGGGATGGTGTTGAAAGCCCTGGCGAGATCTAGATAAGCTGTGGGAACCATTTTACCCTCATCTATGACTTTGTTGACTGCTTCAAAGAATTCAGTCAGGTTTAGGAGACATGATCTACCTTTTACAAATCCAAACTGAGTAGGGTCCAGAGTTTGGAGATTACCAATGTCTTTGTTTATGAGTTCCATGATGATACGTTCCATGGCCTTGCAGACCAGGCTCGTCAGGCTAATGGGGCAGTAGTTCCCGGGGTCCATTGTGGCTCTCCCTTTGTGGAGTGGGATAACTCTCATGGTGCGCCATTCAGTGGGTACAAAGCCTGAGGTGAGGCTATGATTGAACATGGTGCTTAGGTAGGGTGCCAGTTCATTCTGTAGTTCATATAGAACGCAGCCTGGGATATTGTCAGGTCCCATGGATGCTGTGTTCTTGGCTTTGGAGAGTGTGTTTTTTACCTGTGCAGCCGTGATTATAGGAACTTTGCTTTCTTCCAGTATAGAGATGTGCCCTCTAGGGGGTGAGAGGGGGGTAAAGTTAGCACTGAACCTATCTGCTAGGATGTTGGCAATATCAGTTGGTTCTGTATATTTAGTGCCATTATGCTGTAACTCAGAGCAGATCTGAGTGTTCCCATTTAGATTCTTGACATAGCTATAGAATGCTTTGTGGTTGTCTTTAGAGTCAGTGGCAATTTTGTTTTCATAACTAGCTTTGGAGGATTTTATGAGGGATCTCAGCTTCTTACTGAGGTTGACCAGGGAGTTCCTCCAGTCATGGGATTTTACTCTTTTTTGCAACAGTTTCTTTCTTCTGTTGTAGAGTTTGTTTATGGCAGAGGACCACCAGATTGGCTTCCTTTTTTTGGAGGATAACATCTTGGTTCTATTAGGGATAGCATGATCCATGCACTCGTGTAAGTGCTTATAAAGTGCATTTGTATAGGATTTGGCAGTCATACCTCTATTGTCCGTCTGCATGGGTGTCATGAAGTTTGCCACTTCTGTCTTAAGAAGTGTGAAGTTGGCTTTTGAGAAGTTTTTTACGATGGTTTCCCTAATTGAGGCTGGAGGTGGGATGTGGATGTCTAGGCTGATTAGCTTGTGGTCGGATCTGACTAACGAGCAATTGACCTCTGGTGTGGAACACTGGTTTCCCATGTTGGTAATGACCAGGTCTAGGATATTGCTGCCCCTGGTGGGGGTGTGAATAAGTTGATCCAAGACGTTGGAATTTATGAATTCTAGAAAACATTGAGCAAAAGAGTTGGCACATGAGTTGTTTTCCCAGTTAATGGTGAGGTAGTTGAAATTGCCCATTATTAGGGCGTTCGGTTGTACCCTAATACTTTCCAGTGTATCAAGAAATGAGGAGTGTGAATCCTGGGGCATGGTAGGGGGTCTGTAGCACTCTACAATTTGGATTGCGGTCTTGCCCAGAGTTAGTTGCACTTGGATAATCTCGGATGCATTATGCTGTGCAACTGGCCTGGAGGTGTGGATATCCTTAATGAATATGGACATGCCTCCACCTTTAGTGCTTCTTTCTGGGTTAGGTGGCTGAAAGGTGTGGTATGAATTGAAGCCTGGTAATGCAGGGGTGCTCTCTGGAGCTTTGAACCAGGTCTCTGTCACTGCACAGATGTCAATGTTCTCCATTTTAAGGAGTGCCTCGAGTGAGTGCATTTTGAGGTTTAGACTTCTAGCATTGAGTAGCATTACCCTCAGATTTTGCTTGCTTGTACCTGTTACGGTGGTGAATTTGTCATTTGAACCTTGCCTAAAAAAGGCACTATAGGAGTGGCAAGAGTCTTAGCCAGCATCCGGAATCCTAAGGGCGACAGGTGCAGGCCATCTCTGGCAAAGCATCATGGACTGCCGATCATGTTGTCCCAGGCAGACAAATACTGGATCCCCTTAGAATGACACCAGAAGCTTAGCCAATTGTTGAAGTCAATCATTTTGTCCTTGTACTGTGGTATCATTCTGGGTGAAGGCAGGATGCTACTCAGGGTTAGGGTCATACATGCCTGGGATACAAAATCGGAGAGCTCCTCCATGTCTCTTTTCATGTAGTCCAGGGAGGTACGTCTCACGTCATTCACACCAACATGGACAATGACAGTGTCATATTTGTACTTATTGTGGAGTGACCTGAGTGCATTCATTATGTGGCAGATCCTGGCACCTGACAGGCAGCTGACAGTAACTTTATCCTTGTTTAGTCTAGTGAGTGGAACATCAGTGTGCCTGAATATAGAGTCACCTATGACTAGAGTGTTGGATATGTTGTTATGCCTTATGGGCTGTGGTTGAGTGGCACACTGAGTTTGTGGGCTATGTGTCATTTGGGTTGTGTTGGGGGGTGGAGTTTGCTTGCGTTTATGCTTTGGATGTCCCTGATGCTTGGGCAGGTTTTTATTGAGAGCCTCTGTAAATGTAGGTGTGTGTTTTGTGTTTCTATGTGTGTATTTTGGTGGTGTAGGTTTTGAGGGACTATGTGATGAGTGTGGTGTGGTGCAAGTGTTTACCCTCTCCTCTTGACTGTCTAGTCCAGTCTTGGGTGAAGAGAGCTTTCCTTCCAGTTTGGCTATATAAGTGCATCTCTCACAGGTTGTAGTGTTGGGTGGTAGGAGGAGAGGGTTGTCTGTGTACATGAGGCAATTGCTGCATTGCCCCAAGATGCCCAGATTCATCAGGTAGACAGGAGAAATCACTGGGAGCTGACCCTTAGACATGCCTGGATAAGTGCTTATTTATTAAGTACTAAAAACTGCTTTCCACTAGACAAGTGAGGAAAGTTGAGTGCTTTAGTAATTTGCAGCTTATGTAGTGTTTACAATGAGTTATGAACAAGTGCTGAGTTCAAAGAAACAGATTTGAGTGTTGAAACTAGAAAACTGGCTAGATATAAGAAAAAAAAACTAAGCTAGAAGGCTTCCCTCCAACACAGAAGGGCTTGGGGGCTCAGAAGCCTACAAACAGTCTATACCACTTAACAGGAAAGGCAGGAAACAAGCTTAATTTTTTTTTCTCAAAGGTTTTCTCACCAGAAACCATCCGAGATACCATAATTACTTGCCCTTTCACCAGGTTCCTCTTCTGCCTAAGTAGGTACAACCTTTCAAAATGTATATAAGTGTTACTAAAGGCTGGTTTAAGGTAAATATTTCAGACAGATCCTTGATCATCTTTAGCAATGGTAACACCCATAAAGTTTACTGAAGTATCATCAATGTGATAGGTATAATTTAAAAAGTCAGTCATCTTATTAATGCAGTCAGTAAACTTTTTAATTTCATAAAAAGGACCATCCCATAAAATAAATATATCATTCATATATTTAAGATAAATGTTATAAATACCGTAAAGTTCAGAAATAAAAACAGCTTTACTCCAAGATGAAAGAACCACATTTGCAAAAGTCAGGGTGCAACTGGACCCCATAGCCACCCTTTAATTTGAATTGTCATGGACATGATAAATAATGACATGGGTGGCTACTGAGGTGCAGTGGTTAGCATTGCTGCCTCATAGCAAGATGTTCTGCGGTTCAATCCTCGGCTGGGGAGCCTTCTGTGTAGAGTCTGCATGTCCTTCCTGTGGTCGCCTGGGTTTCCTCCGGGTGCTCCAGTTTCATCCCAAAGACATGCTGTAGGTGGATTGGATACTCTAAATTGGACTTAGGCACAAGTGTGTGTGTGCGTGTGTGTGTGTGTGTGTGTGTGTGTGTGTGTGTGTGTGTGTGTGTCTGTGTGCCTTCTGTGGAAGGTTGGGTGCTGGGCTGGTAACTCGACACCATAAAAACTTCACTGCCAATCATGAGCAGACAGGTGATCCGCTGTGGCGACCCCTAACCGGGAAAAGAAGAAGATAAATAATGACATAGGAAACATTCAGACACTGTTTCCATCTCAATTTTGTTTCATTAAAGGAATGTTATGCCTACTCAGCCTGGTGGTCTTCTTTGAGAAGGTCCACAAAGCAATGGATGATAGCAAAATTGTGCATACTGCTTACCAAGGACCATTAAAAATATTCAACACATTTCCCCATTTGAGCATTCTAGACAAAATCACTGAATTAGGTATTACCACCTAAGTCACCCACTAGATAGCCAACTGCCTCACAGATAAAACCTCAAGATGTTAGAGGAGTTTACCTCCACAAATGGCAAGTTGCCACTGGAGTCCCTCAGGGTTCAGTGCTGGAGCCAATCCTTGGCATCCACTTCTCTGAAGTCAAGGCCAATGCCAAAGGCCTCTGGCTGACCACATTCTCAGACAGCTGCAAATTAGATATGTTCATTGACCCCCCCCCACACCCCCCCATACACAAAGCATCCTCCAAGAGGGCCTGGCACAGACTAATAACTGGTGCCAGAGTCATGGTCAAACTCAATGATAACAAGTGTATAATAGCATCCTTCAGTAAGACAGCTACCCACTGCAAATTACTACATCAATAATATACTTCTAAAAGTAGACCCAATATCCAGGGATTTGTGGATCCATGTTGACAGTCACATGGCCTTTGGCCATCATGCGTCTGCAGTAGAAAGAAAATCATTCCATGTTAGACAACTTATATGCAAGGGTATGGCATCCAGGTGCAAAGGTGTTATTGCTGTTTTGTACTCTGCCATCATAAGACTAGTCACTGAGTACAATGCACCTTTGGGCATGTACCTATTCAGGCATAGTGACCACAGATGCTCATCATAAAAAGTATACACGGTATACAAAACTAGTCATAACTGGACCTCCTCAAAGCATTGCCCTTATACTCTGTCTCCTATAGGTTGCTAAGAGGTGAACTATGCCTGGCCAACAAAGCATCCTATGATCCAACCTTGATGGACCTTTTGCACATCTGCAAAACAAATAGCACCAGAAACACCCAGTCCAGGGATGTAAACCTAGCCAACAACACATACAGAATATACATGGAAAGACAGGTATGTGTTTCAGAGGCTATCCCTTGTCTCAAACAGGCTTCCTATACATATGAAGCAACATATTCCTGTACTTATTCAACTGAAACTTGGATCAGTGGATGGGGAATTGCAAATTTACCCCTGGTCTGGCACCTATATCGCTATTAGAGAGAGGAAGCATGTAAATGCTCGACTACTCATGCCCAAGTTTATATACCCCAGCATAACTTATAGGACCAATACCACTGGAATATTTCTGGCAATCAAAGCTAGGCATAAAAAGGCCCTTTAATGTTGTTAGCTTAAAACTCTTCTACAATCCTATGATCCTATGATTTAATGCACAATCACTCACATACATCCACAGTTCTACCCCTAGTGCCAGAACTTTCTGTATGTTTGAATATTCTGGCATTAGCACACAATTACACCTACTGTAACCCCAAACACTCAATCACTTGATCTTCCACCTTTTAGTAGTTCTTGTGCTTGATAAAGAGTGCTTTCAATAAATGTATATATATATATATATATATATATATATATATATAAAACTATATCTCTTTCTCCATATTATGTATGTATATATATATATATATATATATATATATAGGTTTACTATCAAATTTTCTAATCTAACTCCATCGACTGCACTTTGTTCGAACATGGAAAGTCGAACACGGCAATGTCAAACTCCAAAAGCCAACCTAGGAATGGGTTTTAACATGAGTCAAGATAGGGGCGAGGTTTGTAGATTGGCAATAGCAGTGAACACCTATCTTGACCCATGTTAAAACACATTCCTAGGTTGGATTTTGGAGTTCTGCATTGCCGTGTTTGACTTTCCGTGTTCAAACAAAGTGCAGTTGATGGAGTTAGATTCGAAAATTTGATAGTAAACCTGTATATATATATATATATATATATATATATATATATATATATACATAAAACTATTTCTTTATCTCTCTCTCTCTCTATATATATATATATATATATATATATATATATTTATATATATAGACAGATATAACTATAGATACCCTGTTTTTTGCCAAATGTGCTTTTGGTTGACAAACACATGGGTACCATGTAATGTCGATCGTATGGCTAGCTGAGCAGTCTAAATGTCGATGTTATGTTTCGTCAAGACAGATGAATAGAGTTCGAGGGGCATTAGAGTGTATTTGCATGTGCTAATGAATAAGGTTTACGGTTGGGAATAGGTGTGGGATAGATGACGTATTTTTGTTTGCAAGTGTGTGTATTTTATTTTTTTTCTTTTCTCCTGAAACTGTTTTGTTTCCCTCCATCTTTACCTACAAGTTCCCAGCTCTCTAATGCCCATATCCTATCCAAGACACTGACTCCTCTAACCTGGTGAAAAAGGAATCATTCCAACCAGCTGTTACATCACAGGGTCTCCTATCCTTGTTCCCCAAAAGTTTAAAGGCTACAAGAAAGTATGTGGTTTTCCTAAACCTAACAGTAAACTATAGAGTTGTTTTAATTACTGGTAGGTAGTTGAAAGATGGCTTCTAAGCCAGGACAGTCAGCAGCTTTACTCATTAGCCTGTGCACCCTTCCTCCCACTATTTTAAAGCTCATTCCATTATTAACCTCACCTACTGAACCCCTGAACAGACCTCTCCCTCTTACTTTCTACTGCTACAATATTGGTTTGACCAATACGTGACACTGCTGGCCAAATCTAGCGCCATTTATCCATCCCACTATCCCATAGCATCATCTAAATGTCCTTGTTTTATCCCTAGTCCTGCTGCTATTAAAAGCCACTTTTATCTTCTTACTTCTACCTCTAGCTTATAGCCTGTATATTATCTTATTTCTCCATCCATAGCCTATTCAAACATATATACTTGTCCTAATATTGCTGCTCCTTAGCCCACTTGTTATCCTAACCTCTCCTCTTACCTATAAAGTTACTTACCTTTCCTAAAAGCTCTTTCCTCTGATTGACTTTTCTTCTTATGCTTCTTCCTTCTCTTGTCTCCACCCGTTCTGTTCGCCCAGGGGGCTCACTCCGCTCCCCTTCCCTACCCCCAATTCCCACACACCCCTCTGCTTCTAGACTTATACTTCATAAACCACTCCCCCTTTCCAAACCAAAAAATCATATACTTCTATTAATCTAACCTTTTCATCACACCCATTCTTCCACATATCCTATCATTAGTTCCCATTATGTAGAGTAATATAACCGACTTCTGTTATCTTTACTTTAACTTATACCAGTCTTACCAATCATATAGCACATATAATCAAACTCAGTGTCATGTCTATAGTAACTAACCTCACCTCTACCATAATTTTTCTCACTGCCACACTTTTTCTAACCTCAGAATATCGTCTAACCTCCTTCCAACATCTGAATTGTTCTCAGTTTCACTATCATCATAAGCAAACAACCATACGATCTTTCACTACCTCTCTCAGTCATACAAATATAACATCCACACCAAGCTACCTACTACCAAAGTACCATAGACTGGTTACATTAAATACAATACCATAATAAACAGAAAAGTCCTGTACCATATCAGTAACACACATAATCCTTTGCTCAGGCTTAAAAGACAATCCTTAGAAGATGGAGACATCCATCCTAATCCAGGCCCAGCCAATGTCCTAACTACCAATTCTCATATGCTCAATCCCCCTATCCCACTCTCCCTTACAAAATTCCCCAACTTACTCCTGATAGCACATCTCAATATCCATAGCATAAATAACAAAGTGGCCCACATCCATACTCTCTTGGATGTATACTCCTTTGACATCCTATGTTTAACAGAAGCATGGTTAAAGCCTGGAACTCAAGATAATGGAATCATACCTCCAGGCTACAATATATTGAGATGTGATCACAACACAAGAAAAGGTGAGGGAGTAGCAATTGTATTCAAAGATGGCCTAATAGTTATCTCTTCATCCTACAACCCTCCTATAGACAATAATGCTGAGGTTCTCATCTCCAAAATTCAGCTCAACTGTAATAAAGCCATATATATCATATGTATCTATTTACCTCATGGGAACAACATCTGCACACTAGAAAATATACTTAGCTGGGTGGCTTCAACCGTCCCACAAGAAACTGTAATCCTAGGGGACTTTAATATTGATTGGAAGAGCATCAATACTGAACATCCAATCTCCCATATTAACCTTCATGGCTTCTCTCAAACCATTACCTCCCGTACTAGAATCAACAAAGCAAATAAAGAAGAGACTACCTTAGACTGGATTCTTATTAATAACTTCCACCATACTTATAAGGTAGGAACCCTCCCTGATGATTTAAGTGATCAATCATAGACCTACATAATCAGGGAAAAGATTAATATTTCTCACCCCACAAAATATAGGACTATTCGGAACAACAAGCATTTTAACTTAGGAGTATTCCAAAGTGAACTTATTGCTTGCAATTGGTCTCCCCTAAAAAGTGTCCCACTTGAAGAGGCTGTTAAAAACTTCAACTCTAGGTTCTTAACTATCCTTGACCAGCATGCACCTAAGCGTACCATCATAATTAAGTCAAAACCAGCACCTTGGCTAACTAAAGAAACTAGGCAAAAAATCATACACAGAAATAAAACCTGGGCTAGGTGGCGAAGCACCAAAAATACAGCAGATCAACAACTATTTAAACAGCTTAGAAATATGACAAAAAAAACAATACTCTAAGATAAAAAAGACTTCTACTATAAAATGCATCAAACACACCAAAATAACCCACAGAGATTCTGGGCAAGTATCAATAGACTCCTATACCCTGGTCACTTCAGTACACCAGCCCCAAAAGATACTAACCACAAGATCCCCATCGAAACTGCTAACAGCTTCAATACCTTCTTTACTGAGGCCATACAATCTCTGACCAATCAGCTATCCCCTGACAACTCCAGCTTTCTGAGCCCCAACACTAACCCTCTTCCTACATTTCAATTGCAACCCATCTCTACCAATCTTATTTACAAACTCATCCAAAAACTGAAGCCTTGTACTCCATCTGCTGACCAGATCCCAGCTGAATATCTGCAAAAAGCAGCTACACCTGTAGCTTATCCTATATATATATATACTTATAAACAGAATCATTAATGAGGGAACCATACCAGCCATGTGGAAAGTTTCTTACATTATCCCCCTGCATAAAGGTGGCGACTCAAATGAATACTCATCTATCGACCTATAGCCCTATTATCCCCTTTAGCTAAAATCATGGAAAGATGCATTCATCATCAGCTACTTGATCATTTAATTCAACACAACATACTAGGTAATACCCAGCATGGTTTTAGGCCATTCCATAGTACCACTACTGCCCTCTTATCCTTCACTGATTCTATTAACAGAAACCGTAATAGTAATATTCTCTCTTCAGCTCTCTTTATTGATCTTTCAAAAGTTTTTGACATGGTAAACCACCCTTTGCTTATAAACATTCTCAAATCACTTTCTCTTGATACTCGAGCTATACAATGGTTTTCTTCCTACCTCAGCAACAGGCAACAAGCAGTGCTTTGGCAGAATAATCTATCATCCCACCTACCAATCACCCTCGGTGTTCCCCTAGGCTCCATTCTAGGTCCTCTACTATTCTCAATTTTTATCAATGATCTGCATTTAGCTATTACTCAAGCTATCTGTATACAATATGCAGATGATTCTACACTTATCTGCATGGCCAATTCCTCCTCTGAACTGCAATCCAAAACTCAGAAGGTGTTTAACACAGTAGAGACTTGGTTTTTAAAATGTTGTCTTCTCTTGAATCCCAAAAAAAAAAAAAAAAAACTCCTACTGTTTATTCCTACTTGTAAGTCCACCCCAATAGACTTCTCAGTTATCTCTAAAAATTGTACCCTAATTTCTCCTGACTCTACCACCAAACTCCTAGGAATTACAATAGATAACAACCTTAACTTCAACACTCATATTAACAACACCATAAAAACAGTTAACAGAAAAATGGGCTCCCTATATAGGATCAAACCTTTCCTTACTTCTACAGCTAGAACTACTATTGCCCACTCTCATCTTATCTCTACACTGCTCTATGCCTCACCAATTTACACAAACCAAACAAAAAACAACCTGCTCAAACTAGCTAGCACCTACAATGACAATGCCTGATTTGTCACTGTTAATCCATTCAGAATTCATCACTGTCAGAACCTAAAACAACTAGGATGGCTTGAACTACAAAATCAGCTTCAATTCAACCAACTTACCATTGCCTATAAGGTCCTTAATCCTCCTAACAAAACTCCAATACTCTCAAACCTCATAATCCCCTATCAAAATCTTAATACCTTACGCTCATCAAATAAACTATTAGTTAGCATAAGTATGTCCAACAACATGGCAGGCGACTCTCTGTTCTCAAACACAGCTGGAAAAAATTGGAACCTTCTCCCTAGCGAACTTACTTCACCTCTTTCCCTACCCCTCTTCAAACAAAAACTCAAATTATACCATGGCCCCCCCAAAACGTGCACGCTGATTGGCCAGCGTGCCCGTTGTAAATCGAGATATACTAATGGAAAAAGGTCCGGTTGCCCGGACTTTTTTCCATTAGTATAACTCGGTTTTTTAAAACACTGTCTCGCTATGTTAAAAGGGTTTAACATAGCGAGACAGCTTTAAAATAAGCAACAGAGATCTCCGTTGCTTATTTTAAAGCTGTTTCCCTATGTTATACCCATTTAACATACCGAGACAGTGTTAAAGCGGAGAAAGCAAGATCTCCGTTGCTTTTTTTTAGTGTCTCGCTATGTTAAATGAGTTTAACATAGCGAGACAGTTTTAAAATAAGCAACGGGCTTATTTTAAAACTTCTCGCTATGTTAAACTCATTTAACATAGCGAGACACTAAAAAAAAGAAACGGAGATCTTGCTTTCTCCGCTTTTGCTCACAACTCTGATGTACTGCGCAGGCGCGGTACATCAGAACTGCCGCGGATGCCAGACATCTGCGGAAGGGCAGTAAACAGGCATTATACTATGCCATTATTTAAGAAAAGTAACAGTTTCTTTTCTTAAATAACGTCATGGTATAATAGCAATAACCCACTTCTGGGTGTGGGTAATGCTAAATTTACCCACGGTTGGCTTTGTTTGGTCCCTCGGGCTTCGCCCTCGGGACCAAACCACGCCAACCGTGGGTAAATTTAGCATTACCCACACCCAGGCGTGGGTTATTGCTATATTATTCCTTAGAACACACTGGTTATGCCCATGCAGTAACTCTGACTAAATTTTCACCCCTGTTTCTAATACTTCCTAGTTTCTACTTTCTTACTACTCAATATTGTGTAGCATAAATGAAAGCAGCAAAAAAAAAATTCTGTACACAGTCAGTGTTATGTACAATACAATGTAGTTTGAAATATCTGCTATTTACTATTTTATTGTAACCTACTACCTGGTTACTTACTGTTTGTGTTTATTCTTATTGTGTTTATTGTGTTTATTTTTATTGTAACCTTCAACTTTGTTATTACTGTTGTGTTCAATGGAGCTTTTCTCCCCGGGCCTCTACTGAAAATGAACATACATCCAGTTAGACTAGCCCAGTCAACAAATGTAAAATAAATAAATAAATAAATAAATAAATTTAGCATGAGGGTAAGTTAAGGGGATAATGTGTTGTTAGTGTAGGTGTGTGGGTGTTTGTGTGTTTGAGTGTGTATTGTGTAGTGACAGTGTTACAGGAAGGTTTTTATGAAGATAAGGTGTAGAGTTAGGTTTGGAGGAAGGGGGCAGCACTAGGGGCACCACCCATTAGCAAGGTGCACCAGGAAGACAACTAGTTTGTTTGATATTATGTTTGTTCAAACATATTTTGTCAGTGTTTGTGGTTAGACATTAAATATGTTCAGTCATACATAACAGAACCACACACACACACACACACACACACACACACACACACACACACACACACACACACACACACACACATATGTTTAGATGGGGTTTAGTGGAAAACATGAAGCATTCATTTGACCAACATGTCTGTACTGGTATGGGAAATGTCTAATGCTTAATATTCCAAATAAATATTTGGCTGACATTTTAATCATTGAATGGTTGTGTGAGATATACATTGTGAATTCAGCTGTTGGTGCCGAGGAGAAGGTATATATTGAGGTTAGCAGTTTTCTTTTTCATTTTTTGAAGTATATTTTCTGAACAAAGTCTTTGCTAGTGAGGGTAGGACATGTTATTGAAGTAGCTTACCTCCCATGCAAAAATGCTGCATCCTTTATCCTAAATAAAATACAGATAAGTAATATATCTATCTATATATATATATATATATATATATATATATATATATATACAGCTATGTATAGCTACAGCTATATATATATATATATATATATATATATATATATATATATATATATATATATATATATACAGCTATGTATAGCTACAGCTATATATATATATATATATATATATATATATATATATATATATATGTAGATGCATGCATATATATGTGTGTGTGTGTGTGTGTGTGTGTGTGTGTGTGTGTGTGTGTGTGTGTGTGTATATATACACACACACACAGACATACACAAACACACAAGTCTATATCAAGTGTTCAAACTATGAAGTTTGAATGCTAAGGCACTAAAGTTGCAACAGTAAAAATCTCAAATCACTAAGATTTGAGTGAAAACAAAAAATGTTTTTTTAAAGGGGAGCAAGCCCACTGCACCCCTCTATACCCTGCAAATGTTATATATATAGGTAGATAGTTAAATAGATATACTTATACCACCTCTGAGATTGCACTAGAGGAGGAAAGGGGCAACAATCTCTGATCCCCATTGTACTGCAATCTCACTCAACTAAACACTGGCAATATTCAAGATGTATGTTTTTAAACTCCGCAGTGAATATTTCAAGTGCTGAAGAGTGCTCGAAGGAAAACCATACTACATATGTATGTAAGTAAATATCATTTCCTTCTCTGAAAATACATATTTCACATAAATCATACTTATAATTTGCAAGCTGTTGCCTTCATTTTGTACATGTTTGTATAGCAGCATTTCACAGAAAAAAATAGGCATTTGGTGATAAAAAATGAGTGCAGGCATATATAGTGTGGAGACATTTGAAATTGAATTTATGTTTGGCTTTCAAGTTTAAAGTCAAGCATTCACAAATAGATATACATGTGTGTATGTATTTATATTTATCTATATCTATATCTACATATTATGCTGTATGTTATGTGTGTGAACATATGCATATATGTGTATACAGATAGATAAAGCTGTATAGATAAATACAGAGAATGAAGACGGGATATATATGTGTGCATTTGTGTGTGAGTGTAGCTATATGTCTATGCATATATATTTATATACAGTATTGTGGAAACTCAGTATAGATTATTTTGTCTTGCTCAGAATGTACTTGAAAGGTTTTCAGAGTGTTATCCCTCTTTTCTAGTGATACTGAATTAGTCCCAAATATTTAATTTGAACTCTTACACTTTTGCAAGTTCACTTAACCTGAAAGTGTTCCTTCACCTTCTGTGAGAAAATGTTCATGTTTACTGGCTAATAGTAAAGTCATAAATAATACTATTACTTAAGACTAGGAATGCTGATTATTTTAAAGATAACCCCTTCAAAATAATGTGGCTTTCACAAAATGATACACTAAAATAAAACCTGAAATAATTTGCTGCTAGATGTATTTAGAATGTTACTTATATTGTGGTTTATTTTATGAATATTACTGACATGTGACTACAGAGTTCTTACTAGGCAATTACAATAACGTGTCTTAATGTGGCTTGTCTGACAAATGCCAATGTGTTTATGTTTGTAAACGTGGGTGTCCTGATTGCAAGTTGATCTGTTTAGAACCAGCCCTGTCCATAGAAGGCAGCAGCATGAAATACTGATTAAAACCATGCATACATACATGCAAATATCACAGTAATTGTTGGGATGTTTAATACAAATTATATATACCTATACACATTGATGTTTTAGATAAGATGACACTGCAAGAAAAAATAAATCCATTGGCAGTGTAGTACTGGCAAATGAATGCATTGACACAGTTTAGCTGTGCTATTGTATCTGGTCCAATAACTTCAACAGATAGTCAAAAGTTTAAGGGTAATTTAAAGACAGAAAAATATATATACATTTAATACACAGTCACTTTTCACGTCTTATGTCTGCATTAGCTTTAATACACACACACACACACATGCACACACACACACACACACACACACACACACACACACACACACACACACACATGTATATGCATGCTCATGTGAATTCATCCCCACATACCAGCACATAAATATGCATGCTTGTGAGTATGTATGCATATGTGTATATGTGTGTGATTTATCTGTTTACTTGATTTCTTTGTTTTTTCTCAGCATACAATAAAATGATCAATGTATACATGTCCTAAAAATTAAAAACAGGTATTAAACTGAATTTTATTACATTTTCAGAACCCATCCTTATAACAGCTATACATATTATTTTAATTCTTTCAAACCATGTCTACCTTATTTTATTTCCCGTTAAGTGTTTTAACGTTGTTCCCTTAAAAGCATAATAAGAAAGCTGTAAAAGTAAAAAAAACAGCTTACTTGAGGAACTCCAGGTTTTATTTCACAATGTGTTTAGTTTTAAAAAATTCACTTACAAATAAATTCACCAGAAAAAATATGATTTGTACATATTCAAGTAAACATCATGTCCCCGCGGTGGTGGTGCTGCAGTAGCGTTGTCACCTCACAGTAAGACGCTAACCGATTCGAATCTCAGCTAGAGCGTCTTCTACGTGGAGACGTGTGAATGGGCGTACCTTCACTGAAGGTTGTGCATTAGGGCTGGCAACTCAACACGTAAAAATCAACTGCCAATCATTAGCGGACCGGTGTTCCACTGTGGCGACCCCTCACCAGGAAAAGCCGAAAGACACAACAACAAGTAAACATCATAGCACTGTTCTAAAAGTGTTTCAATTTGAATTAGTTTCTGATTAACATGTTTAAGAATTTGTGATATACGTAATAAACTACATTACTTCATAATACATGTATCCCTTCTAATTTTCATCAAGACATATTATCTATAACAGGCCTGACTTTAACTCTCCGTCTTTGCTACTACCCATGCACAGTCTTGTATCCATATGTATGTAAATATATGTTTATAAATTAATAATATATACATATATATATATATATATATATATATATATATATATATATATATTTATATATTTATTTATTTCATTCCTCTGCTAGAATTTTCTCAGTTGGTCCTCTTGGGTAGCTAATAAATATATGAAGTAAAATAAAACATTCTGGCATGACTGTGCATCTTTCATATACAATTCATCTGTCCCGAGTAGGCGCTTTTAAAAAATGCATTAAGAGACATCTCTTATGGAAGTGGCATTTATTGCCTTGTCATTACTGTGGTAACTCAATAAATAAAGATAATCCTCCCCTGGCACATTCCAGACAAGAATTTCAGACAAAGGATAAAAGCTTGTATCTGTGTATACTTCATAAGGTGATTCATGAGATGCAAGGAATGTTCTTCTCTTTTAAGACAGAGATGATATATTTTGTCAGCATTACAATACCTTAAACAGACAGCTAAATAGTATGAATATATTGGTTGTCTTCTTTTCTTAAACTCATAGTGCTTTACGTGTTTCCATCTAACAATAATAATAATTACTACTGACATTATGAAGGCTAGCATACAAACTTGGAGATCATTAGCACTGCATTTTTTAAGTATATTTGAGTGGTTGCACACTTTTCAACACTATAAATTATCATTGGCTGTTTAATCAAATAGCAGGACAGAATGCACATCAATTGCTCCTGTTTCACAACTCTCTCATCTTTTTCTCCACCCATGTAAACATTTGTGACAGCTCCTTATCCATCTTCATTAGCCTGTGTTGGCCCACAATGGCATGTTGATAAAAAGAATAGATAAATTAATCCATTATGCAGTACTTTATCTATCTTGGTGCTTTAACAATGGGAAATACAAGCATTCTACAGAAAATAGAAGTGGAAAGAGAATGACTGTTTATTTTAAATTGTGAAATATTTAGTCACGATTCTAAGATACAAAAATTAACTTTGTCTTCCCTTCCATTTCACTTTTTCACTTTATGAAGAACATTCAAGAACTATACATTTAAATGAGCAGCTCACATCCAGAAAATAATGCTTTTTGATGCATGTGACTCACTCAGTGTATTTCTGTTTTCATTTGTAGTGAGAATTAATGCCTGAAACAAGGATTCATAATCAATCAGACAGACCCAAGTGTTAAATCCAGTAATCTGTTCACACTGCTATGAATCAAGATATCCTTTACTCTGCTGAAGATGTCTATTTGTTAAGCATTCGCTTCTCCTTCCTCATAAATTCCCTTAGAAGTCAGACAGAAACTAGTAAAATATATATTCATGCAGTTTACTGACATTAATTGCAAAGATAAAGCTTGTTTTGAATATAAAACTGTTTTCTCTTTCAATATTCATTTTTTCCTAATTATACTAAGATTCTGCTTGTTTTAATCAACTTCTTACGCCTCAAAAAGCAATTTACATTAGCTCATTTCTTTTTGAAATGACAGGCTAAATAAAAATGCAATTTATTTTTTTTTTATTTAACATTTGTTGACAGGGAAAGTCCGACTAGGTTCCACAGATCCTGTTTTCAACAGAGGCCCAGGGAGAAATGCTCCAGAAGGATGTTTTTTTAGAATGTGAGAGGAAACCTGAGTACCTAGAGGAAACCCGAGTACCGGGAAAACATGCAAACTCCACACAGAAGGCACCCCAGCCAAGAATCGAACCAGAGAACCTCTTGTTGTGAGGTGACAGCATTTACCGCTGCACCACTGCATCACCCTGAAATTTGAATATGCAGACTATTAATCTATTCCACGTGACATCACAAAAGTTCAGAATGTTGACTAAAACATTGATTTTGATTTGCAATAGTGTGTTTTTGTAGTCATGTGAGTATCCTATACTAAACTATTTACTTTCTTCTTAAACTCATTGTAACAAAGTCAGTATATAATGTATAATGACAGCATTGCTGATATCACTCTAGGATCATCTAATTTTTCTCTGACCATTCACCATCTCAGAACAGTTTTCCTGCATTTCCTCAATGTGTGTGTGTGTTTGCATGTGTGTACAGGAAGTATGAAAAATATGATAGGTTGTAGCATTGTTAGGTTATAATCATCTATCTTGCCATAACCATAATTTTTCATTGTTATCATTTTACGACAAAGATCTGTGAAAGAATTTGGTAGATCCAGCTGATATTTGTATGAATTGTGAATACAGTCTTCATGGACTGCTTCAAAAAGCAGTATTCATCTACAAACAAAGGAAATACAGTAACGTCATATGCTCATTTTCCGATGCAGGACACAGAGAATGTATATTTTTGCTGACTGTCTTTTCTACACCTGAGAAAAAATTACTTTTTGTATTTTAATTGATAAACTAAGAAATATAAAATATTTCTCTCCTGTTGAGAAATACGCAATATTGTTGCATGCAGAATCCTCTGCAAAAAGTGGTTTAGTGATGGAAATATCAGGTGGATCCCTTTGTACTTTCAGTACAATACCGCCTTGAAAAACATTTAAAATAAATCTTAACAACTTGATGGGTAACTATAAATTCATACTTGGCATTTACTGCCAGAGATTTCCAATCAGATATATCAACTTTGAATACATTTTGAACCTACATACCAATAGTTAGTCAAAACACTACCTTGAGGGTCAATATTATGTGTGGAACTTATTTAAAAAGCCAGGAATGGGAAACAAAAAAATACACTCTATTGATCTTAATATATTTCCTATGAAAAATGAGTTGAAGAACGTTCAACACACTGGGTTATGAATTTCCAACAAGACTGCAGTATGTTGGATGTCATCTGGCATTGTTTCATGCAAAGATAAACCTCTCTGTCCAGTTCCTTCTATTATCATGATTGTGTTAAAAGTGGAGAGGACACACTGACCTATTGGATGTGCTCTAAGGTCAACAAAGCTTTCAGATTTCAAAATCAGAAAGATAATGAGAATGGGGGCACCCCTTATGACATGAGATGACGCAACCCTTGAAAGGTCCAAGTGACAAACAGTAGGGGACATTAAACATACTGTCCAGTTATCAGTGATACCATAACAATGGTTGACAGAACTGCCTTCATAGCATCTGTTTGAAGTCTTAAGATTATCCCATGTGGGAACTACAGCTCTGCTTTTTTCTTCTTAGCAGTAATGAAACCTAGCCTGAAAATGGAACTAGATCTGGCCGTTAGAGTAATATATATATATATATATATATATATATATATATATATATATATATATATATATATATACACACACACACACACACACAAAATATAAATATATATATATATAATATATATATATATATATATATATATATATATATATATATATATATATATATATATATATATATATATATATATATATATATGTATATATATAAATAACTAAAATTAACCGCACTCAAAAAACAAACAAAATTTTAACTAAGAAACAAACTTTGTGACAATAACAGCATTCAAAGAATAGTAAATCACACCAACAACTCTTGTAGTACTTTAGCGCTTTTGTCTTATTTATTATCAAGACTTCTTCAGAAAGACATGTTTCATAACTGTGAGCAACAATTTTCACTTTGTTTAAATACATTAGTTCTAGCAGTCCATTTAAATTAACAACAGTTCCTTTCCAATAGTAAAGTGTGAACAGGCAAGGTGCTGTGTTCATTTTCATTAACATAACAATCGCAGTTACATAAGGTTCATAGGTTCATAGGTTGGTACTAGGCTATCAGCCCTAGGGCCTATACAAGCCTAGCCATAACAATTCCCTGGCTCTTTCTTCCCACACTATTTACTTCCCTGGACCCCTGTCTAGCAGGGCAACTGACGTGATCCCTGGGGTGAATTTCTTTTCTCCCATCCAGTCGTCAAGGTTCCTTTTGAAGAAGGCCAAAGAGCCACTCTGCTTGACATGTATGGGCAATCTATTCCAGAGTCTGGGGAGTCTCTGGGTCAAGAACCTATCCCTCCAGCATGTTTTGTTTATTGTGATGACAAGGTTTAGATCCTTGGAGCATGTGGCTCTGAGGGTTTGGGATTTCTTTAAGTGTAGCATGTCTAACAGCTCTGGGTTTGACATGGCCTTGTATGTTAAGCAGAGATCGCCTGTGTGTAAAATGGTCAGACAGTAATAGCCATGTGGTGCCATGTGCAAATGGTGCCATGTGCAAAAAAAGAAAAAAAAAAGGGTTGGGGGAACCGGGAAGGGTGAGAGTCATGCTGTGATAATTCTAATATTAACCCCGAGATTGGTTCATCCCTGACAGGATGACCCCAAAATTAGGTGTAGTTTCTTTGCGTAACTTCGGAGTCCATGCCTCCAAAGGTAAGCAAAGAATGGCACGGCCGAAGGTGGAGGAGTCAGGTGGAGAGTCCTATTATGCTTGGGTATCAGTGTGTGTGTGTGTGTGTGTGTGTGTGTGTGTGTGTGTATGTGTGCGTGTGTGTGTGTGTAGAGAAATGTGTGGGTATGCCATTGGAGGGGGGAGTGGGAGGAATGTGGTGTGAACTTGGGGGGGGGATATTTGGAGGCCACTCAGGACACAGAGTGTGGAGCTGGGGTTTGATTGGTAGGAGAATATGTATAATAGAGAGTCCCAGAAGACTGGGTTAGTGTGGATGGTACCGCCCGTGGGCTGGTTTGGATGGTACCACCCCTTGAATGGCTGCGTGAGAAGTGAGACAGAGGGGTGGCGGGGTTGGTGGGGGCTAGTCTGGTGACTGGGAGCATGCATGTAGGGGTGGAGGCAAAAGTCAGAGAGAGAGAGAGAGGAAACACATTATATTCACTTGCACTGTTGTAAATCCATAAACACAATAAATCCACTTGCACAATTGTTCCACCCCTATCACATTCCAATCTCTATACCTTCTAAGCGCACATTTGATGTACAGGTTTACATTGAGTAAGGGAGAGAGGAAACACATTAAGTCCACTTGCACAATTGTCAAACTTTCAACCCCTATCACATTTCATTCTCTATACCATTTAAGTGCACATTTAATGTTCAGGCTTTCGTTAAGACCTGGATCGACATCAGCTGTCAGTTCTATCTACCATTTTAATTCCTGGACTTGCAGGAATGTGTCCATGTCCCCTACAAACTCTGTTATTTTTTCCAGCGCTGTAAATTTGAATCCTGTGAAGTTTGGGCAAATAGCGCTGTGTTTAGCCAAGGCATTCAAACTGTCCTGTTTGCGTATTGCTGCCATGTGTTCTTTAATATGATTACTCAGCTTTCTGTTCATTTTGCCGATATAGAAATTCCCGCAATGCTCGCAGAAAACACAGTAGACCACATTTTCTGTGTTGCAATCATAGTGGTCATGTATACGGACAGTTCTGTTGCAGTGTGGGAAGGTGACATTGTTGCCTTTTTGTATCTGTACGCAGGTGACACACTTGCCACTGTCAGACATTCCAGGTTTTGTTGTTACTTCGTTCTCTGTGGATGGGCTTTTATTCCTCTCAAATGCACCACCAAAAGAAGAGGTTCATTTGAAACAGACGTTCAGGGATGTCCTAAGTAACTTTGTCAGACCTTTTTCTCCTTCCAAGATGTCGCAATTATTGGTGAGGATCCCTCTGATTTCAAACATATCTGTGGACATTGGAAGGGGGAAACTCACCACCCAGTCCTTTTTGTTCGGTCTGTTCTGTGCCCTTGCTGTGAATTCCTTTTCCAGGATTGGTGGGTACCTGGAGTGTCTGTGCTGTATGATCTCTTGGAACAGGTTGTCCACTAAGCATTCTGGGTATTTCCTTTCTAAGAACAAGTTTCTGTGGTAAAAACCTTCCTTGATGTAAACCTCGTCCTTAAAAATGAGTCCGGATAACCAGAATAATTGTCCTTTTACAATATTGACCCCATGGTTACCCCTTTCTGTTGGTGGTAAATCTTCCCATTGAATTGAAAGAAGTTATTCCTTAATACTGCTTCTGTTAACCTGCATACAGTATTTTAATCTTTGCCTCACTTAGGTTGGAGTGCCTGTTCAGGTACTGTCTGGTGAGGGTCTGTCTTTTGGCGTAGGGGATGTTTGTGTAGAGTATTTCTTCATCTAGAGTGACCAGTAAATATTCCCCTCCATCCACCCTTAGTTTGGAGATGTCATTTAGAAAAGCCCAAGAGTCCTTTTTGTAGTATTTGCTGTTCTGTACAATGGGGTTGAGGATGTGGTCCACGTATTGTGAAATATTTTCTGTTTTTGTCCTTTGGTATGATACCATGTGGCAGAAAGGTGGATTTTCAGGGTTTTTGTGAAACTTGGGGATTCCAAAAAATTTTCCAAGGCTGGGTGTCAAGTCTTTTTCATCTTGAGAGATCTCATCCCTGACGTACAGTTCCAGCAGTAGGTTGTTAATTTGTTTAAAGTTTTGTTGTACCTGATTGATGTTGACCTTTTGTAGAACTGGTTATCTGTGAGGGATGCTTCAAGTGTTTGAATATATCTCTCCTGCTCCATCACTACTGTCCCGGATCTCTTGTCAGCCTTCATGATTCATAGAGATTTGTCCTGACTCTGTTCCTTCCAAGCCTGTCTTTCTTCCCTGTTCAAGGTTGTGCCACTTTGCTGAGGGTTTATCAGAAAGGAGTTTCCTGATATCCCTTTCACAGGTACTCACAAAGACTCTCAGTGTGTTGGAGAGTGCAGCAGTGTACAGGTTCTTCATGGTAAGGGGTCTGTCATCATCCTCAAGCTTTCCTCATCTTCCTCCTCTTCATGTTGTTGTATATCCAGTGTTTGTTGTAACTTTTTCAGGTAGTACTTGAGGTCCAGGATAACATCAGCCATGTTGGCTCTCTGCACTGGGATGAAAGAAAAGCCTTTCTTCAATTCCTCATGGTGGCTTTCTGAGAAAACTCATGTGGTGAGGTTAAAGATGGCACCTACTCCCACTGGAGACCTCGAGTCAGTGCTATCAGGTGCTGGTATCAGTGAATGGGGAGGGTGATCAGGGTGGTCCATCCTGGTAATACTTCCACTGTATCCCATTCCCTTGCCTTCTTCCCTTGCAATTGTTGTTCCCCCCTCTTTCCCTCAATATTGTTGGGGTTGTGGTTCCAGTTTCATTCATTACCCCCTGGTCTGAACCTGTTATAAGTCCTCATACTAGTTGTGAGTCCAGCTGAAGATAAAAAAAAATTGTTGTTGCCAATTGTGTTGTTGTTAGAGGACTGGTCTTTCATTGGTGGGGTCTGATAAACCCCTCCTTGATTGATCACACTGTCCGGTGTCCTGCGGTTTGTGTTGTCATTGTTGTTGTGGTGGTCACGTTCACTGGTGTTTGGATCTCCCTTGGATCTCCCTGTGTTGGCTGATTCTGGAGTAGCATTTGTGGGCTTGGCTGTCCCCTAGGAAGAGTATGTACCCTCATCTGGGAATTACTCCCTGCTAATGGGCTGGATGTGATGAGGAGTCTATCCACCTCAGGTGCATTGGGTCCATTTGTGGGCTCTTGTAACTCTATTGTAGGCCTTAAGTCAGTTGTGGACATCGGGTTGGTTGTGGGATATCTGTCTAGCCTTCTCCACGTGTTTAAGGAGCATGTGGGCCTGATCAGGGTATGCTTTTCCTTCCTCGTATTGCTTAATGTCCCTAAGCACTCTACACAAACATCCCCCACACCAAAGGACTGACCCTCACTAGACAGTACCTGAACAGGCACTGCAACCTAAGTGGGGCTAAGATTAATACTGTATGCAGGTTAACAGAAGCAGTATTAAGAAATAATTTCTTAAAACTCAATGGGAAGATTTACCACCAACAGAAAGGAGTAGCCATGGGGTCCAAAATGGCCCCGGCATATGCAAACTTAGTCCTCAGTGCCTGGGAAATGGATAAGGTTGAATCACTGCCCGGGTTCAAGGTTCTGGAAGGGGGACAGACTTTCTCTGAGCAATTTTCTGGAAACCCTTTTCCAGAGTCTGGACTTCTTGACAATCACAGTAGGACATATCGGAACCACCACTCAATTCCTGGATATCCACCTCACTATAGACCCGGAAAGTGGACAGTTTGGCTCCAACATCTACCACAAGCCCACTCTCTGGAATAACTATCTAGAGTTCAGCAGCCAGCATCCCCATTTCATCAAAAAGAATATTGTAAAAGGACAATACATCCAGTTATCCAGACTCATTTTTAGGGACGAGGTTTTCATCAAGGAAGGTTTTTACCACAGAAACTTGTTCTTAGAAAGGAAATACCCAGAGTACTTACTGGACAACCTGTTTCAAGAGATCATACAGCACAGACACTCCAGGTACCCACCAATCCTGGAAAAGGAATTCACAGCAAGGGCACAGAACAGACCGAACAAAAAGGACTGGGTGGTGAGTTTCCCCCTTCCAATGTCCACGAATATGTTCAGAATCAGAAGGGTCCTCACCAACATTTGGGACATCTTGGAAGGAGAAAAAGGTCTGACAAAGTTACTTAGGACATCCCTGAACTTCTGTTTCAAATGAACCTCTTCTTTTGGTGGTGCATTTGAGAAGAATAAAAGCCCATCCCCACAGAATGAAGTATCGACAGAACCTGGAATGTCTGACTGTGGCAAGTGTGTCGCCTGTGTAGAGATATGAAAAGGCAACAAAGTCACCTTCCCGAACTGCAACAGAACTGTCCATCTACATGACCTCTATGACTTCAACACAAAAAATGTGGTCTACTGCGCTTTCTGTGAGCATTGCAGGAATTTCTATATCGGCAAAATGAACAGAAAGCTGAGTAACCATATTAAAGAACACACAGTAGCAATATGCAAAAAGGACAGTCTGAATGCCTCGGATAAACACAGCGCTATTTGCCCAAACTTCACAGGATTTAAATTCACAGCACTGGAAAAAATAACAGAGTTTGTAGGGGGCATGGACACATTCCTGCAAGTCCGGGAATTAAAATGGCAGATAGAACTGAGAGCTGATGTCGATCCAGGTCTCAACGAAAGCCTGAACATTAAATGTGCACTTAAATGGTATAGAGATTGAAATGCAATAGGGGTTGAAAGTTTGACAATTGTGCAAGTGGACTTAATGTGTTTCCTCTCTCCCTTACTCAACACAAGCCTGTACATCAAATGTGCACTTAGAAGGTATAGAGATTGGAATGTGATAGGGTTGGAACAATTGTGCAAGTGGATTTATTGTGTTTATGGATTTACAACAGTGCAAGTGAATATAATGTGTTTCCTCTCTCTCTGACTTTTGTCCCCTCCCCACACGCACACTCCCAGTCACCAGACTAGCTCCCACCAACCCCTCACCCCTCGGTCTCACTTCTCATGCAGCCATTCAAGGGGTGGTACCATCCGAACCAGCCCACGGGCAGTACCATCCACACTGACCCAGTCTTCTTGGTCTCTCTGTTATACATATTCTCCTACCCATCAAACCCCAGCTCCACACTCAGTGTCCTGGACGGCCCCCAAACATCCCACCCCTCAAGTCCACACCACATTCCTCCCACTCCCCCCTCTGATGACATACCCACAAATTTCTCTACGCACACAATGATACCCAAGCATAATAGGACTCTCCACCTGACTCTTCCACCTTCGTCCATGCCCTTCTTTGCTTACCTTTGGAGGCACGGACTCCTAAGTTACACAAAGAAACTATACCTAATTTCTGGGTCATCCCATCAGGGCCGAACCAATCTGGGGGTTAATATTAGAATTATCACAGCATGACTCTCATCCTTTCCGGTTCCCCCAACCCTTTTATTTTTGTTCTTTTTTTGCACACGGCACCACATGGCTATTACTGTCTGACCAATTTACCTTATGTAACTGCGATTGTTATGTTAATGAAAATGCACACAGCACCTTCCCTGTTCACACTTTACTATTGGAAAGGAACTGTTGTTGATTAAATGGACTGCTAGAACTAATGTATTTAAATGAAGTGAAAAAGGTTGCTCACAGTTATGAAACATGTTTTTCCGAAGAAGTCCTGATAATAAATAAGACAAAAGGGTTAAAGTACTACAAGAGTTGTTGGTGTGATTTATTATTCTTTGAATGTTGCTATTGTCACGAAGTTAATTTCTTAGTTAAAAAATATATATATATATATATATATATATATATATATATATATATATATAGATAGATAGATATATAGATATAGATATATAGATATGTATAATTGATTTCTCTAGAGTTGATAATACCAAATTCAGAAGATAGACATTAACAATATTACCATATTATTTTACTCAGGGCCGGATTCACAAAGGCTTGCACAGAGTCTTAGAGTAGAGGAAGACTCCATGCAGCCATCATGTCCGACGAGCGATCCAGGAACAGCCTGTAGGGGCATGTAAGAGAGCTCCTAAAACGGCTCTTACACGGACAGGGCTGGGATATGCAAATTACCTCAATTGCAGGTGAAAGGCATGCAAATGAGGTAGATTTGTGATTCAGGAAACCCGAACCACTCCGATTAAGAGCAGTGTTATTTGCAGAAATGTACTCAGTTGACAACTGAGTACCGTTCTGCAAATAGCAAAACGGAGCCATGACAGCTCCAAATAAAGGTTGCATCCAGTGCAGGAAGCATGCCAATGGCCAAATATACGGCCATGTGAAATGTTTCCTGATGCAATATGAAAATAAAAATATTTTATTTTTTTTTTGCCGATTTCCAATGTTTAAGAGTAGCGCAGCGCCATGCAAACAGGCTGTGCTCTAAAACCCAGAATACTAAAAATTAAAACCCACAAATGTGGATTTTATTGAAATTGTTAACGTACAATGAAAGGGAATGGCAGTCTGAAGACAACATGGCCACCGAGTAGAGGTTGCTAAGGGGGGAAGCTCAGTCTAAGACATGTAACCAAGCATTAGTAGGCAATCCTATGTAAATGAGGGTTAGGATAGTGAATCGCAAGTTTACATAGCAAATAAGCACAGTCAGTGGAGTGTAGGAGTAGGATAAGGGGAGTAACAGAGTAGAAGATAGGTGACATCATGAGGGGGGTATGTATGAAAGAAGTGAAGCTCATTGGAACAGAGTGGCATGTGTCAGCTGTCATTTACACATCATGGAAAGCGGTTTGTCAACAGGTAGGCTAGGGAAAGTCAAGAAATGGAAGGTGTATGCCGTGGATAACACCAAAGTTTCTTGCTGAGCGGGTATGTGCGCGTGTGCGAGCATGTAAACCCGAGTAAGACAGAGTGCGAGTGTGTAAGCGTGAGTGCGGGCGTTTAAGACGGAGTAAGCATGTATAAGGCTGTTTAAAGAGTTGTAAGTGTGTTTGTGCTGGTGTGCACACATTTTAACCTGAATAAGCAAGTTTTAGTCCATATAAGCATGTGTACACGCGTGTTAGCTACTTTGCGCGTGTTTGCGCTTGTGTGCGCGGTGCTCCCCCCCTGAGGAAACAGAAAGGAAAAAGGAAGCACAACAAATAGTAGGAAGCTACCAGGGAGTACTAGCAGAGCTAGCAGGTGAAAACAATCAGAATCAAGCAATTACACAGGCAGTACACTAGCCCAGCCCAGCACTTAAAACTCTGCAAACAACAGTCCATTATGTTTCTCACAACAGACACTGCAGTAAGCTACTATAAGTGAAAACTGAAAAAGCTTTACTGAGACAGAAATGTTAGGGACTGCCATTTCTGTTATAAGGTGACATATGCAACATGCTGAGGGTGGTGACAATGGAAATGCTGCTGGACAACCCACAGTGAGGTGACAGAGAAGAGTATACAGGCCCTGGGTAACCTACCAGGGGCTACATGAGCTGGAGATAGTGGAGCGCTATAGAGTGGACAGAGACCTCCTGCAGCAAATTGTTGAGCTGTGCTGGCCACACCTCACACACAGAACCAACAGAGGGGGAACCCATCCCAGTGGAAACCAAGGTATGTGTTGGCCTAAGAATATTAGCAACAGGTACCTTCCAGAGACCAACTGGTGATATGAAGGGGATATCACAGGCATCAGCATCCTGGGTACTGCACCAGTTCCTGGATGCCATGTCAGCATATGTCGGTGATCATGTATATTTCCCCAATTCCCATGAGGTATTGGCCAGCAATATGTATCTCTTCCAGCAAATAGCGGAATACCCTGAGGTAGTGGGTGCAATAGACTGCACGCACATACGCATCAAAGCACCAGCCGGCGAGCGGGGTAGGGTCTACTTCAACCACAAGGGATTCCCCTCCATCAACTGCCAGGTCGTGTGTGATGCCCAGGGCATAATACTGAATGTGTGCGCAGGCTGCCCTGGAAGCTACCATGATTCCCATATCTGTCATCTGCCGCAGCTGTACCAGACATTTGCCAATGGGGACATCCCACATGGTCACCTAGTGGGGGATGCTGGCTATGCACTGGAGCCGTGGCTGATGACACCCATCAGAAACATGCACACACCTGAACAGGGACACCATAATGAGGCACACACACAAACACGTAATGTAATAGAGCGTGTGTTTGGGCTGCTCAAGTCACGGTTCTGGTGCCTGGACACATCTGATGGAACCTTGCAGTACCCACCAACTATATGTACCCAAATTGTCATGGTATGTGCTATGCTACATAATATGATCCAGCGAAAACAGCTGCAGCAGGACCAGCATAGGCTTGGGCCAAACAGCCCCCCACCATTGCCAAGGCCATCACAGGCAGAGCGTGACTCGGAAGAGGAACAACCTGAGCCTGCTCCAGTAGGCAGAAGGAGGCATGCCCAGTATGCTTTGGCCTTGGCAAAGAGGCAACGCATAGCACATACACTGGCTCAGTAGGAACTCTGGAAATGATACCTCTCTCCGACTCGCACATATAGTAAAAGGGATACCTAAGTTGACACTACCTGCTTTCAAACATGTGCAAGGAGTGTAGTATGTGCATCCGACATAGGCAGCCCTGCAGCACCACCTAAGCATGACTGCCATGTGTTAAGCAATATAAAGCAGTGCTAAAGAGCATTTACCACCATGTAGTATATGCAAACAAAATCGCACACACCAACTAGTACAACTGTGGTCAATGTTCAGTAATACTGGGCAACATCCAGCAATGTTGGTGAATATTGAGCAATGTCGGACAAGCCTGGTCTAAGTAGGGCATAGCTGAACAAAAGCCAACATGCTCATATTTGCTTAACTGGCCCTTAAGCAGTCTGGTCTGCTCAGTATGAAAATATAAAGCAGTGATGGGCCTCAACCCCAGGATACTGTGCACAATAGCCAAAGTACAGAACCACTAAACTATGACAGTATTGCAGTGGTCAGCCTGTATGAAGGAATGTTGATAAGTCTTTGCAAAGTATTTCATGGAAACCCTGCAGGCACAGCATAATCCTTGTCGAGTTATGACACAAAGGTGAGTCCTGCAGTAAGAACAGAACCTGACTTCCAACACACACAGGATAAATGTTAATATCGGTCATGTTCGCACACATCAACAAATGTAGTGGACCTCAGATAGCAACATACTGAAAGGTCACACTGGGCATGCTCACACACTTGAATAAATGAGACAAATGTCAGGCAACAAAACATGGAATGGCTGAACTGGGCAGGCTCACACACTTAGGCCATGTCTGAGTACAGCAGTGGGCCACGCATATCTGGCAGTTGCATGTGTTAACCCAGGAACCTGTCACTATACAGCAATCTGCCCTGTGCACACAGTTATATGACAACAGACACATCTATAATATAGTGGAACCCTGTCATAATCCAATATGTTCTGCAGATACCGAAGTTGTTCATAGAAACTGGTAAAGCAAAGATGATAAAGACCTGCAAACAATATCAGCAATAAACATTGTGCATCTTGAACATTAGCATAGGTTCAGAGATTGATACTAGGCTATCTGCCCTAGGGCATGTACAAGCCTAGCCAGAGTGTGTTTGGCATTCGCAACCCTGTCAGATTACTACACTGTGTGTGTGTGAATAGTAGGTCACACAAGATAGCCCATGTACGTTTAGGCTAGTGTGCCTCTGTCTATCAGGGACACAGAAGATATCCCAGGGGTAAACATACGATCACCCATACAGTCATCAAGATGTCTCCTGTAGGTTGTCAGTGGGTGGCTCTGCCTATGTGAAACTGGGATTACATTCTGGAGTGAGTCGAGCCTCTGGGATAAGAATCTGTCCCTCCACAATGTCCTATTAACATATGTGCTGAGGTATACGTCCCTGGAGTGTGTAGCTCCAAGGGAGTCAGATATCCTGAGGTGAAGCATGTCCAGTAATTCTGGGTTGGGTATATCTGTAAACAACAGGCACACATCATATCTGAGTAGGTGGTAAGCGACTGAGCAGAGCTGGAGTTACTGCATCTGAACTGTGCAGGGCATCTGTGTGAGTCCCTAGATATGCTTGGTGAGGAACTTCCATGGCCAGTACAGTTGCTGCAGGTTTCGGGTAAGATACACCCCAAATGTGGCATTGTAACCAAGCATGAATGTGATGAGTATAGGGGCACAATGACCTCACTCGATCTAGATGTGAAACCATATGGGATAAGGTGGCCCACATAGAAGGTGTGTCCAACCACTTTGGCAACGTAAATGTCAAAGGCGACAGCACGAACAAGTCATGTCCCCAAACCCCTAACAACTCCTACCATATGTAATGAAGTACTACCTATGTGGTAATGTGTGGGCATGTTGTTATTCCCAAAGGGGATGACTATGCAACTAATGGCATTTAGCTGTAGGCCATGGCTCAGGCACCAGTCATCCATCTCTGTGAGACTCTGTTTGAGTATGCATGTGGCAGCTGGAGAGTTGATCATGGCACCCAGTTTGCAGTCAAGTGCAAACATGTTCAGCCATATTTCCCCTGTGGTAGCCTGTACGTCAGACAAATATATACTGAACAAGAGAGGTCCCAGGACCGAGCCATGTAGGATGCCACGTGTAACTGGTATATAGTCAGACATGGCACCTGCAATTCTGACCATGTGGGTGCTATCCCTGATCCAGGTATCAATCCATCGTGTGAGATATGTGTCCATATCAACGCTGGTGAGCCTATGCATAATGGCCCAGTGGGTTATTGTGTTGAAGGGTTTTGCAAAGTTTAGGTAGGCTGTGTGGATAGCCGTCCCTATGTCGATTGACCTGTTAGCCGTTTAAAGAATATAAACAGGTTCAATAGGTAAGATCTGCCCACAACAACGCTGAAATGTGTAGGACACAGTGTCTGTAGGTTCCCGATGTCTATGTGTATGAGTCCAATGACAATACGCTCCATAGCTTTGCAGAACAGGCTAGTTAGGCTTATAGGGAAATATTGTCTGTGGTCTGTTGTGGCACCAACTCTGTGGAGCGGGACCACTGTCACTGTACGCCATTCCTTGGGTACATATCCTGTGGTAACTCCGATATTGAACAGTGATGTAATGTGAGGGTTACGTCTGTTATGATGCTTGTGTAAGATGCAGGCTGGGACACCGTCTGGTCACATTGATACTGTTATGTACGCTTTGGGGAGGGCAGCACTCACCTGTTACTGTGTGATGTCAGGGAGGTTATACTCTGTTGGGATGGATAGTTGCTCCTTAGGGGGGATGGGTGGGAGACATCTGCACTGAACCTGTTTGCCAGGATGTTGGCAATGCCAGTGGGTTCAGGGTAGGTTTAGTCAGTATGCAGTAACTCATAGCATATCAGTGAGTGTCCAGGCAGGTTCCTGACATAATTGAAGAAGGCCGTGTGATAGTCCTACATGTCTTTTGCAATTGTCCGGTAGAAGTGGCCCTTAGAAAAGTTCATGAGTGATCATAGCTGTCTGCTAGTACAGATCACAGATGCCTTCCCAGTCTGGGATTGTGCTCTATCATGTAGTAGCTTCCTCCTGACGTTGTACAGCTTATTAATGGCTGGGGTCTACCAGACTGGTCCCCTGCCATTGAAGTAGTGAGTCCCGTTGTTATTTGGGATAGCACAATCCATGCAGTCCACTAGGTGTCCATAGAATGTGTATGTAAAGGATGCAGCAGTGTGAGCCGTATTTGCCACTGTCTCGGGATCTCTAAAGGATACCACCTTCCTTCAGTGAAGTGAGACGTTGGCTCATGGGAAGTTCACCAAGATTACCCAGGATGCGTGTGTGGAGGGTATATGTATGTCCAGTGAAATACATGTATGTTCTGACCTTACCAATGAGGGGTATATCGCTGGTGTGGAACATAGAGTCCCCATGTTGGTGATGATCAGGTCCAGTATGTATTCCCCCTTGTGGCTGTGCTGACTGGTTGTGCCATAGCATATGAGTCTACAAATTGTAGCAACTGTTGGGTGAGGGTGTCAGGGCTTGAGTATTATCCCCAGTCAATATTTGTGTATATGAAGTCACACAATATAATGGTGTTTGTGGAGACCTTCATATTCTCCATAGTTCCCACAAAAGCCAAGTGTGGTTCCTGAATTTGGGAGTGTGTTCTGTAGCAGGAAACAAACTGAAAGGCAGTATTGCACAACGGTAGTTGTATATGTATGGTCTGTGATGCTTTGTGCAGTACTAGTAACCCGGAGGTGTGTGTATATGTGATGTATATGGATACTCCCCCTAGTTGTGTTGTCTGTTCCAAGTCTTGTTGTCAGACAGCATGGTATGAAACATAACCTGTAGTGCTGGTGTGCATAAGCAAGCCTGAACCAGGCATCTGTCAGTGCACAGATATCACTATCCTCCATACTGAGGAGAGTCCTGAGTGGCCGCAATATGAGGTTAACACATCTGTTGTTGAGCAGCATTACCCTTAGTTTCATTTAACCTGTAATGTCTATGGAGGTGGGTTTGTCTTCTCAGCCCTGCTTAAAAAAGGCACTATGGTGGTAGCAAGAGCCTTAGCCAGCATTCCAAAGTCCAAGGGTGACAGGTGCAAGCTGTCCATAGTGAAGCTACGTGGCATGTTGAGCATGTCACCATAGGCTGACAGACATTGTATCCCCTATGAATTAAACAAATTTGTTAGGCAACTGTTAAATGTGATATGTGTGTCCGTATACTGTGACATCATAATTGATGGGTGTAAGATGCTAGACAAGGTCACGGTCATACTGGCCTGGGCTACATGATTAGAGTGTTCCTCCATGTATCATGTCATGTGGTCCAGGGAGTAACGTCTGAGGTTATACACACCAGCATGGACAATGATGGTGCCAGTCCTGTACTTGCTTTGGAGTGACCTGACTGCCTGTGTTATGCAGCAGATCCTGGCACCCAACAGACAGCCCAAAGTGACTATTCCCTTGTTAGGGCTGGTGAGTGCTACGTCAGTGTGTCTGACAATAAGTGTTGCCTATTACAAGTGTATTAGGTGTGTTATTTAGCCTGAAGGGCAGTGACTGTGTGGCACACTGACATTGTGAACTATGTGATATGTGGTTATTGTAGTGGGGTAGCAGGTGTGTGTGAGTCTGCTTTGGAGGTCTCTGCTGCTTAGGTAGAGTACAATTACAGCATCCGAGTATGTCTATGTGTGATAATGTGGTTTGAGTGCTGTTGCTAGAGGATATGTGAGACTGATATGTGGTGTGTGTGGTTACCTTCACCACCTGATAGACTGTGCCAGTCATGGGTCGAGAGAGTTCAGCACCCTGTATGTCTATATAGGTGCATCTCACACATATATCTGAGTTTGTCGAGAGGTGGAGAGGTTTGTCTGTGTACATGAGGCAGATGTGACATTGTGTTAATATCACAATATCCACCAGCTGGACTGGAGAGTACACACGAAACCGACCCCTGGACATGCCAGGATATTATCATGACATACTCTGTATCCTGATCACAAAGGATCAGTAGGGTGTTAAGCATGTAAAAGAGTATAACAGGGATTAGTGCTCATGTTCGTTGGTGTTTTGTAAAGAGTAGCTGAGAAGGAGTCCAGACTGAATCATGACACCTCCGTCAGCTATGTCATAAATAGCAATGTACACCCATAAATGTCCTGAGTCAGGGCCAACTGTACCTGAGTGACAATGCCGACATCATGACAGACAGGCCCATATGTACATACCCACCTCCCACTGACAATAGTCCATATCATCATACCAGGAGATATCACATGTAGAATGGATGAGCAGCTACCCCCACTGCCAAAAGCATGGCAGCAAGTGGAATACATTGATTCCCAATATGTGTCATGCACAAACTACAGAACAAACAGATCATGCACCTGAAAAGTCAGCTGAGCCTCACCCCCTACACAGGATGTGGAACCGTTGAATGTGTCACAGCTACATATGGCTCCCACAAGTGTTGGTGCACAACACACCATGGGAAGTCAAGTCCAGTACACCTATGAAGTCTGATCTGCAAGGTCATGGAGTCCATCATGGTTGCAGTCATAAACAGAGCTATTGGAAGCTGACATACACACAACCCTACCAACTGTGGTATGTTCATGTGCGGATCATGGTTCCCAAACATGCTAGACTGTTTGCAAGGCAGCCACTGTCAATGTGTCCACAGATAGATCACACAAGGTAAGGCTTCTGAGGTCTTGTTCAAGCTGTTGACACCTGCTGACCCACATGGACCATTCCTGGAATTGCATAAAACAAAGTGCACACACACCATCATGTCCAGTCTGATGATGTCACCATCCTATAAATACAGCAGGGAAGGAAAACCAGCCAGTAAAGCAAATAGCGTGCCGTGTTAATGCATCTCTCTCTCTCTCTCTAGTATCATAACATAGTTAGATAGGGGTTTGAATCCTGCAAACAGTGAGTGCGTGTATGTGTGCAGTTTCCTTTTTGAGGTGTTCATTTTTTGGAGACTGGAAAAACTCACTAAAAGAGGTACATTCCTCTTTGGAAAGTCTGATGATGTCACCATCCTACAAATACAGCAGGAGAAGAGAAACCATCCAGTAAAACAAATCGCACAAATAGCGCGCCGTGTTAATGCATCTCTTTCTATGCTATCATAACATAGTTAAGTAGGCGTTTGAATCCTGCAAACAGTGAGAGTGTGTATGTGTGCAATTGTCTATGAAAGGAGTGCCCTTTTTGGAGACTGGGAAAACACACTAAAAGAGCTACATTCCTCTTTGGAAAGTCTGATGATGTCACCATCCTACAAATACAGCAGGAGAAGGGAAGAAAGCCAATAAAGCAAATAGCATGCCATGTTAATGCGTCTCTCTGTAGTGTCATAACATAGTTAGGTAGGGGTTTGAATACTGCAAACAGTGAGTGTGTGGGGGGTGTGTATGTGTGCAATTGTCTTTGAAAGGAGTTCTCTTTTTGGAGACTGAGAAAACACACTAAAAGAGGTACATTCCTCTTTGGAAAGACTGATGATGTCACCATCCTACAAATACAGCCGGAGAAGGGAAACCCCCCACTAAAGCAGATAGCGCGCCATGCTAATGCATCACTCTCTAGTATCATAACATAGCTAGGTAGGGGCTTGAATCCTACAAATGCTGACTGTGTGTTTGTCACTGTTGCTCAATGCGGTGTGGGTTTTGCTTTTACTATGGTATGACATAGTATGATTACAACAGTACATGCATTGCACACATCAGGTATCTGCGTAGCAAATATATATGTGTACATGTCCCCTCAATCAGTACATAAGTGTGAAACCTGCATACTACATGAATACATTTGTTTCCATTGACAGGTTGTGCCACTGCTTCTCAGATCATAGGTCACATATGTATGTATGTGACAAGGCTGTCCACTGTCGTGTTCTGTGGCCAAGGTCATCTGTGGCACACACACCCATGACAGTTACTTAAGAGTAGTGTGAGTGAGGGTATATGCCTGGGGTATATGTCAGACATGGTCATACACAACAAAGACTGCCAAGAATGGACAGTCTTTATAGGTGTATGACTGCCTTGTGGATATGCATTCAGGCCTCTAATGTCTTATGTGATACACCTTAGGACTCCACAATACCTATGGATATGTGAATACCAAGGGACACATGACATAACATAAGGCTGTATGTACACATTGGTACCCAACATACATGTTGAGGGCTACCACCTGTGTGGTACTGATGGGATAGTATGTATAGAACATGAGGATGACTATGCCATAGTCGGCTTACTGCTATACATCATGTATCAGACAACAGGCATCTGTCTGTATGATACCCTTGTGTAGGATATGCGTCCCATCCAGGGAATGCATTGTAGGCCAATCCATGCATTTCCAGATTTGGATGGACACATCCCTAGTGTGTCTGCATGTACCTAAGGGGGCTATATGCCAAATAGGTGTGGTCACAGGAATGGGTGGCAGTCATTACCACTGGTTAGTGTTACAGTGTAGCACCGGAAGGATCCAGTTCTTACTGGGTTCCCTACTACTGTGTGTCATTTGTCAGGACATCATCCAATGATTGGTTATAGTCATGCTGTTGAGGTTGTGTATACTACCAGACCGCAGATCATTGACAGATATTAACGGTATCACCCACAGCATAGTGTCAACCCATGTCATACACACGTCCACCTATGTTAGTACATAACTGTAGTAGAATGCATACTGGCCATTGAAAGATACTATGAGATGTTAACAATGTGTACGACAGGGTATGCCACACGTCCCATGTGTCCACTATGCATGTACATGCAGACAGTGCGCACCCACCATGTTCACAGATGTACACTTGCTAATCTGTACTGCACACATCACACACGTACTGTCCACTCACTAACACATGCTGGCAACACATTACACTTCAGCCAAGTGGCACATGGGTGGACAGTACATACTCAGACCTAACAGTGGTATAAACAATGCTACATTGACAATCAGATCTTTGATGCATAATGTCTGCTCATATATACCTACAAGGATGTCGTTACACTTCCTTGTTGACAACTTGCTATTATTGCTACACTGTTATAGTGTCACCGTGTGCATCAGCACCATGTTAGCCTGTCCCTCCGTCAATGATGCAGATGACAGGAGGCGACACAGGTATCATCATATGCACAGGGTGTTTTGTTGTTTGCCAGAGCCTGACATTGACCCATCCAATCGACATGTCTGTGTGTGTGTGTGTGTGTGTGTGTGTGTGTGTGTGTGTGTGTGTGTGTGTGTGTGTGTGTGTGTGTGTGTGTGTGAGGGACAACAGTACAGCATGGGCCAATGTTGATGTAATGTGTATGTGTATGTGTGAGCCCTAGTTGTTTGGTTAATGTGTGTGTGTGTGTGTGTGTGTGTGTGTGTGTGTGTGTGTGTGTGTGTGTGTGTGTGTGTGTGTGTGTGTGTGTGTGCCTGCATGCACACAGCTCCACCATGTGGCTGTCATATACTGTAGTTTGTGGGACAGCCACAGACTGTACCTGCTAGGCTGTACAGGTCACTGTCTCCGGCCATGGACACAGTATCTGTGCCTGGCATGGGGTGCTACGGACAGTATCGGGTACCAACCCTGACTGGGTACTGTCATCAGAGGCAGAGGTATGACTACTGCACCCATGTCCCTGCTGGGACTGGCCAGAGCCACGTGCACGTGGTCTACTGGGATGATCAATGGACAGGCCAGCCCTAGCATTGCTGGGGCTGGTACTTCCAGTACGGGAGTGGCTGTGAACTATGGGCCATCCACAACCACTGCCAGCTGTTGCTGTTGCTGGCATGCGTCTGCGGCGACGTTGCAACCGTCCCGCATGGTCCTAGCTCATGGAAGCCATGTTGTGGAGGGCATCTAATGTCTCCCCCCAACGTCTATCAATGACCTCGGTGTAAGTCCGGATGGCACCGGCAAGGTCACGGATGCTGTCATTGATAGTGGTGTAATGTGCCCTCTGTGCCCTAAGTCCCTGCCTGGTGCACCGTTCCATACGTGCCTGAGCTTGCTTTACAGCCCAGAATATACTGGTCATCGTAAGACCTGTGAGGGCATGCCTGCCAGTGGCAATACGACCATTGGTGCTCCCCCGAGAACCCCTGGACCTCCGCCTATATGGCACTGTTCCAGGTCTACTGCTATGGCTGCTTTGAGGGGATGCAAGTGGCATAGGTACCACACTCTCCTGGTCAATGCCAACTGTATGCTGTCCCTCGCCTATGGCCATTGGTGGTGAGGGATTTATTGACAGTATGAGTGTGCGCATAGATGGAGTTGAACGCTGTGTACTGTCGATTAGTGGACCAATGACAGACCCTGTAAAATCTTCCTGTGCCAAAATACATGTGTCATCATCACCACGATTCATGGCAGTGGCTTCAGGTTGCCTGCTGCCTTCGCCAACCCCTAACTCAGCACCTGTGAGAGGAGGACAGGAAACACACTTTACGGTCTGCACATGCACACATGCACACATACACACATGAACACTAATACACTCCTCACTACAGCACATACACACACATACCAGCAATCCAACACATACTCTATAGCGGGTGAAGGTGGGTGTTAGTATCACAAGGTAGGCAGTCACCACACACATGTCAGCATGCAGAATATGTGTTGCACAAGACCATACAGTGCAAGTGTAGACGCCCCTATTAAATGGTAGTATACATGGCTTTGATGCAACTGTGTAGCTGTTCAGTGATTGGCTACACCCTGAAACACAATGTGTACATGGACACAACATTGCTGTGCAGGTATTATCAGCTCTGCAATGTCCTGTGCACCATCACTCACAAGTATACATGCCATGGCTGCATGGTTTATCTGTGTGACACATAGATATCCATGTCTGAGTGCAGTGTCTGTGTCCATAGCAGATAATAGTGGGCACGGGTGTAGCACATGCATGCTATGTACACACACAGGATGTGCGGTGCATGTTGATGTGACGGAATCCCAATGCTTGACGTGGCCAGTGTACAGTGGTTATGGTGAGTGTGGGACATATTGCAGATATGTGGGTGCCAGACATGGCATGGCATGCTACACGACTGCAACATTAAACACCACACATACCCAATGTGTGTCACGTGACATATACACCCACTAGCATTCCAGGACATATATGTGACACTTTGTTTGGACGGTGACTGCTGTGCATATTGTGTATACTGGCATATGTAAGCACCCAGACAACATGCTATGCATATTGTGTATAGGTGCATATGTTTGCACACAACACTGAGGTGCAAAGCAATGACTGCTATGTGTAGTACTGTGGTCACTGTAACTGGATAGGGTGTAGTACCCTGTGCCATCATCAACATGCATCTTGTGGTCACTCACAGCTACTAATGTGTGCAAGACCACCACCTAGCATGCTGTACCTGAACTGCAGTCCCGTGGCTACGTTCACAATTACACAGCCACCTTGTACATGGGTGTGTGAGGTGCCCAATAGGGAGCATTGCCTAACATGACTGTGTTATGTGTTGCAGAGTGTTGCATAGCCCCATAATAGGCCTCTACCCCTGAGGTACATCATGTGTGTGTGCATGACATGTGGGGTACTGAAGTGTGACCTTACAGTGGGTGTGTGGTAATGCCAAATGTAGCATGTTTTCGTGTACTGTGTATGATAAATGTGTTCTGTTGTGTACAGCTGTAGCAACTATGCATATCCAATGTGCAGTACAGTGTTGCCACAATTGTGTCTGCTGCACTGTGCATTGCATGTGATTGAGGCAGCTACTGACTTTACTGAGATGATTGATGTCTCACAGCAAACATGCACAGCATGCATTATGCGTAGGTGTGTTACGTGTACATGGCCTACACCTCATGCACATTTCATTACCAATATTAAAGTGTTAACACACTCACCAGAGTGCATTATCTGCCCTGCTGTCACACCAGAAGGACCTAGAAGAATATGACACAGTTTGTCAGTCGCCACAACTGTGGCATTGCTACTATGAGTGTGCTAAACGACAGTGGAACAACAGTCAACAGTCAACAGTCACAGGTGTACGGATACTATTCCAAATATCAGTATTGCACACGTTAGGCAGCACAACTGCTAAACACACAGTACACATCTCACATATACATATTCTAACAATACAGGTAATGGTAGTCTACAGCAAGGGCGTATTACCTGCATGCTCCATGTCATCCTGCTGGGTGGCTCCGGCCTCCATGATGACACATGTGTGACACTGTTGCTGCTGTAGGCCAGGAGCCACCACGCTTAGGAGCAGCTCCTCCACTCTGGTGAGGGGGGATGTATGGCTGCCCCACCACCTGTGGCAAGCTGTTGCCTATGGATATCAGACGCATGCCTCCGGACATGTCTAATTAAATCACTGCAGTGATGGCGTACCTGCTCATATGTCTGGTTATGCATGCCTATGTCATTTACCCGGCGAACAAGGTCTTGCCACACTGCAGTACGGTCATGCTGGTGCTGGCTGGCCCTGGAAAAAAGCAGGTTATAGTGCTGCACCAGGCTGTTCAGAATTTCCTGCTCCTACGCAGCTGAATACAATGGATTACGTTGATGAGCCATAACCCTGGAAGACAATTAAACGATATGTGTGAGCATGTCATGTGGCACACTTAAAATTATGAAGTACAGATATCACTTAACTGCCATATATAGCATCTATCTGTCTATCAGAGGATACACACATTCAATATCGCATATCAGTGCTCAGCCCAAAACTGGCTGACAGTGCCTGCAACACTCCATATAACAAATCAGTATACACCAGTTGTCGGCACACTGTTTGGGATACAATGCACAACCTCACCCCAGGGGTATATATCAAGCTAATGCATGAAGAAATATGTCATCCAATGCAATGAATGTCATGTACATTTACAGTATTACCCGGTAAGCCACCCTAGTCTTTGATGCCATACCCCTACCTAACATATGTGCACGGTTGTTAATATAGCTGGCATACTGCTGTAACAGAGTATACATGTTGCTAGGTATACACACATACCCTGTAACACACATGTGATTGCGGGCATGGTACAGGCATCATTAAACACACATCAGACATACATACAACACACATATGTATGCCGACACAGATGAGCATTACCTGTGTACCTTATAGTACTGTGTGCCCCTACTTACAGATACCTATGCCTGTGGTATGTAATCTGTGCAGACTACAGGAAACATACAAGACAGTGTTACCAGGGACTGTGAACATACACCATACTGTGCTGTTTAGGCTTACAGCTTCAGGTAGTACAACAGTTCATATGAGAGCTGGAGTCACCAGCAGTACCACTTATTGAGCATACATGTATTTCTTCAGCCTACATTGGGATACCACAGTCGCACACAAGGAACTACATCACAACATATGCCATCCTACTATGTCTGCATCCCAATAACTGACACATCTTTCTCCGGCCTCACACCTAGGACACAAACTACCATGACAGACACAACCTCACACTAAGCTATCACACCTTTACAAACCTTTCACACAGTCACTGTCACACTCATTCCACCTCACATAGCAGGTATTGCACTGAGTACATGTGTGTGTGTGCATTGTGTCATAGGTAGGCAATATGCTATTGGCCCTAGGGCCTAGAGCAGCCTAGCTATATGCTACCCTGGCCTTTGACACACATGTAATGTAATTTCACTTGCTCCTGTCAACCGGATACACAGAGGTGACTCCCAGGGCATATTATCTATCTCCAAAACAATAATCAGGGGTATGTATGACATCTCCTAATGAGGAGCCTTGTTTGTTAATGCTGGATGGTTTAGTCCAGAGTATGGCATATTTGTGGATAGGAATGTGTACCTCCAGCATGTGCTTTTTAGTGAGGTGACAAAGCTTAGGGCCCTAGGTCATGTAGCCCAGAGGGATTGTGAGGTGTTGTCATGGTAGTTGGCAGACTGCTATGGGTGTGACATACCTCTGTATGTCCGGCAGTGGTAACCTCTGGGTGGGCGGTATGCAACGCACTCTAGCTGTGGTTTGTGAGTCAGTCTGCATAGGGCATGTGTTTGAGGGCAGTATTACTCTTTGTTAGGTATGTCTGTGGCCTTTCCACTTGCTGTAGTTGTCATGTGAGGTACATACCACATGGGGCATTGTGATGAGTAGAGGGGAACACCGACCTATATTTCCTTAGATGACACACCTTTTGTGATGACACGTACTACGTAGACAGATTACATGACTACTGTGCCACTGTGATTATCAAAGGGGAGCCTACTGTCCACCTGTGTCCCGTGTACCCTTCTGACACCATCAGTGTTAGGCAGGCTACCACCTCACCCCACATTTGCAACAGCTGGAGAGACCACAAAAGTACCTCACCAAGAGGATCAAGGGTCTCCAACATATGTCTTATTCTGCCAGACTAAAGAAACTTCAGCTCTATTCAGTAGCATACCGCCTGCTCAGAGGTGATCTCTGCCTGACATACAAGGCCATGTCCAATTAGGATCTGATGGACATGCTCCACCTCAAAAAATCCAAATCCATCAGGACCACGAGAGCTAAAGACTTAAACCTCGGCGCAAGTATGAATAGGACATGCTGGAGGGATAGATTCATAACCCAGAGGCTTCCCATGCTTTGGAACAAGATCCCAGTTCGTATTAGGCAGAGCCCCTCACTGACTCTCTTCAAGAGAAATCTTGATGAGTGGATGGGAGATCGTAAGTTTACCCCAGGGGTCACATCTGTGTCACTGCTAGACAGAGGCACAGTATTCTAAATTTATTCTGTACATTTTTTGTACCATTTCATGGGGTGGCAAAAGCCACATCACTATGGCTAGGCTTACAAATGCCCCAGGGCAGATAGCCTAGTACTATACTATGAAACTATGAAACTATGTGGCAGTAACTGCGTAAGGTGTTTTGCAATGGGGTATGGCACTGCAGTATCAACACTGGTGTTCAGTCCATGCCCTGGACAACAGGCACCTGTTGCAGTACATATGACCCCGTGTCTCCCTCTCTCTCTCTCTCTCTCTCTCTATATATATATATATATATATATATATATATATATATATATACATACATATATACATATCTATCCATATCTATCCATATCTATACATATCTATCCATATCTATACATATCTATACATATCCATACATATCCATACATATCTATATATATCTACATATATCCATATATATCCATATATATCTATATATATCTATATATATCCATATATATCGATATATAACTATATTTATCCATTTATATCCATATATATCTAAATATATCCATATATATATTTATATATCTATATATATATATATATATATATATATATATATATATATATATATATACATGTATATATACACATGCATGTAAACATCCATTGCTGTACATATAGCTGCACATATAGGCACATATACTACCCACCTTTCATGGTGGGGATGTCAATTATGCAACAGTTGTGTGACATACGGTTATGTAATACTATTGCACAATGTTGTGCAGAATGCATTCTGCTGTCCGCAGGCCGTATAGCTGTTGCAGGCCTCACTGCCTGTAGCTCAGTCCCACAGAGTTTAACACCACATGACATATACCGGCACTGCTTGCTTTCTGCAATGCCACACACTACAACCTACATACATATGTGCACATAGCAGCCTTCAACAACATACATATGTCCAGCCTTCACTAACAGTTGCAGTATGTCCCTTGCCCTATGCAAATGTGCATGTACATATAGATAGGGACTGCTGCCACATATGGATGATTCACAGTATGTAGAGTACCCTTCAGATACATCTTTCAGATGTCAGCAAATACATATCTGTTGCATACCTTACCTTTGTATTCCTCACCTCCGTCTGTTGTAGGTGTTGTTTTTTTTTTATTATTTATTTTTTTTTTTGGTTTTGTTTCCTCTATGTGTTGCTGTTTGTTTTTAGCGTCTGTCTCCTACTGCCTGTTTGTGTCTGCCTGTCTCTGTCTGTTTCTCTTGCTCGTGCTCTCTCTCTCTCTCTCTCCCTCCCATTTGTTGCAATGATATTATTGCATGTGTGGACAGCAGATACAGGCTGCTTTTCTAGGTATCTGCACATGTGCATGTGATGGCCTCTGCACCAATTGGTGCGCACCATTTAGTAATTGCATGCAGCCTGCTGTGTGGTAATTGCAGTTCTCACTGTGATTTCAGGACACTGCTATAAAATGATAGGTTAGGTAGGCGTAGCCCTTTCAGTTTTGCAAGGTGGGGACCATGCTTGTTTGCTGTGGACACTGTTGTCTCAGTCAGAAGGTTGGTATATGCCTCATATCTGAAGCTGGGTTGTAGTCAGTGAAATGCATGTTGTACTGAAACCTGACTGTTGCTTCTTCCAGTGCACTCTTCTCAGTGTGTAGGTTTACTCACACCTCCTAATGCTAACACTGGATACATGTGAGTATGTACTTTCTTTTCGAATTAGAGAATTAACTGGCATACAACAGTAGCTATTGCAATGTATTCCTATGGCTTTCCTATTTTCCCTTTACATTCACTCATTGCAATGCATGTTATATTTCTTTCAGTACCAAGTTATTCCATATTTGCTGTGGCTTAGTGGTATGTCATGCAGACTGGTGAGTCCAAGGTGTGGGGTTTGAGACTGACAAGGATATTTTATTTTGCTGCTGAGCAGTACAAGGGCCCTATCATACAGAGTGACTAAGGCACTTTTAAGCAGTTGTAAGCGGGTTTGCGTGGGTTTGCATGATGCTTAGCGATGCTAAGCTATGCTTAGCTTAGCTTATTTTATTTTAGCAATACTAAGCTAAGCTTGGCTTAGCTTATCATATCTTAGCAATGCGAAGCTAAGCACACACATGCGCACACTGGTGCAAACCCGCTTACTACTGTTTACAAGTGCTCACTCCCGCTAACCCCTGCGCTCATTTCTTTGACAGAAACGTAAATGGTGAGATAGGAATTGGTGATAAAGGGTGCACAAAGAGGGGAAGACAGTAGGGAAACCAGCTCAGGATGTACAGGATGGGTGTGGAGAAGGTCCATAGCTGCCCATTTCTTTACCAGCAACAGCTGTGCATATGCAATACATTAGGAGGGATATTTGAAACCTTCCACCCCTGAGAGAGTTATGAATATCAGGCACATGCACTGTTTGTCATTAGTACGTTACTCACTTCTGAACAGTTTGTGGTTTGTTTGTGTTGACATTAGCACAGTCTGCTCAGGACAACTGGACATATTTCACTACTGTGTATGGCTACCTACACCCTTGGTTGTGCCTGACTACACGGGTATATAGTAACTTTGGGTAGGGGTGCAGAACTGCAGAGTGTATTATTTATTAGTGTGTGATGTTTATCTTACTGAACATGCAGAGTTGCTGTCTACCTGTAAGTCTATAAAGGCTAGTAATCTGTCTGAGTAGCTCCCACATGTGGACATATCCAGATGGTAGACAGAGGTTAGTCTAGTATACATTGACTGTGCACCACACCAGTCTTTTCAGCACCTGAACAATGGCATTGTCACAACTGGTTGCTAGCAGTACATGGCTACATCCTTTGATATTTCTGTGTTGTACTCCTACATAAGGGCATGCTTGTGGAATTCATTCTACAGCTATTCGCAGAGTGTGTAACAGCAGACAGGCTGATATGCCTGTGTGTTTCTGACTCTTCCAGGCCTCAGATACTCTCAGATATATATTTGAACAGCCTCAGGGAAAGGTACATATAACTGGGATACACCTGTGATATATTTCAGACATTTTGCAGTTCAGACTTTGGGGGATTCAGAGCATATGTATTACTACACCTTTCCTGATGTGCAAGCAGTGTCTACTCTCACTTATTGACATTTGTCATTAAGTGAAATTCCCCACTTTTCTGCCTACTGTTAGTACATTTCACAGGGAGTCAGAGGGGCACAGCTAATGTTTGTTTACAAATCAGGGTCATCCCTGTAGATCAGTCACTGTTGGGAGGTCTGGCCTGTGACCTATGCAAATATGCCAGTGTTTATCCTGCTCTGATACTGTGTGGGCTTTGTAAGGTGCTACTGTAACATTATTCCCTACTAGCATGGCTGATTCCCTTTTCACAGTCATGTCATGCAATTGCACAATGCCTGCTGGTTAAGGCCCACAGAACAAGATCTGTGTTATGCCATTCCTATTTTCCCTTTAATTTCACTCATGGTAATGCATGATATATTGCTTTCAGCACTAAGTTACTGTATGTCTGCTGTGGTGTAGTGGTAATTTACACAGACTGGTGAATCCAAGGTCCCGGGTTCGAGACTGTCAAGGTTTTTTATTTTGCTGCTGAGCAGTACAAGGACCTTGTCATACAGAGTGACTAAGGCACCGTTAAGCAGTTGTAAGCAGGTTTGTGTGGGTTTGCACGACGCTTAGCAATGCTTAGCTAAGCACACACAAGCTCACACTCGCGTACCTCTGCTAACTACTGCTTAAAAGTGCTTACTCCCGCTAACCCCCGCACTAATTTCTTTTAAAGAAAAGAAAATGGGGAGATAGGAAAGTGGTGAAAAAGGGGGCACAAAGAGAGAAAGACAGTAGGGAAACCAGCTCGGGATGTGCAGGATGGGTGTAGGGAAGGTCCATAGCTGCCCATTTCTTTGCCAGCAACAGCTGTGCATTTGTTTGAAATTTGGTGTGAAATTTGAAACCTTCCACCCCTGAGAGAGGGGTGAGGATAACAAAATATGTTGTACTGCCTATTAGAATTATCAGTTTACATGTCCACCGGACATGTGTGCAAATTGGGCAGCTATGTATGGGGCGTAATGTTTTTGTGGGAACAGATTGCCCTTTTTTTTATTTTTTTTTTTCAGGTGAGAGTGGAATGTGAGGTAGAGGAAGTAGGTATATTTGGGGAGGTAGGTTGGGGAGGTAAACAGACAAGACAAACAAGACACATACAGGGGCAGAGTTTGACACATGGGGTGGGTGAACACAATTGACGGGGAAGAATGTTTGGAAATCGCAAGCCCAAGAGCCCACAGATGGTAACAATGGAACTGAGATCCCCATCCATGGGCAGTCACCACTGCACCTTCACAGCCCGGAGGGTGGCTGTGCTGAGGGCTGTGTAGGATGGGCAGGCTCACCGGAGAGATGCACCACTCTCGCCTTGAGCTGGTGTAGGGAATCAGCGACTGAACGCTGGATCTCCCTACGCACCACAGCCCGGACCCTAGCAAGGGTGACAGGTGGCCCTCCTCCGCCCACTCTTGCACGGGGGGGGGACGAGCCCCATCCCCTGCAGTGCTTCCACCCAAAGGCACAGGACCAATGGAGGAGGGGAGCCCGGGCTGGGCACCGGAGCTGCTGGTGAAAGGTGCACTTGCCAACTGAGGAGGGACAGGTGGGTCCGCTGGGACCGGCCTTCCCATACGTTCTGTGATTAGGTGTGTTTAATTACAACATAAACTACAGCATTCCAGATTAGTTGTAACAGCATGCAGTAATATTCCCATTAACCCAACACACCAAGGTTCCAAGAGTTGAACAACAAGCATAACACATGCATATATTGAACGACAGTGGATATTCCAACAACATGCAGGGATGTTTGGTAGCAACAGGCCACCATGAACATGTCTTTGAACAGGGCACGTGCATCAACATCAATGCAAATATTTATAAAACAATAGGACATATGTCCCAACAAATATTTAAGATTACACATACCCATTGAGGTGTGGAATTGCATGGTTTATGCACATACGGTAGGGTGTAGAAAAAACCTCGGTTAACATCTTATAATGACCTTTTAGTCTACACTACATTCCCAGTGACTGCAAGTGTATATCCCCTACCTGTATTATTACACTTGCCACCATACATTAGGTTGTATCATGGGTTTGGCTAGTTCAATATATGCCTGACCTATATCTGACATACTAACTGTCCAGGATGCAGATGTTACTGCTACATATGTCTTGTTTGCATTTATATTTCTTTATCTACATATCTGGGATGTTTTCACATGACATTTTCACTTCGATTTGTACAGAACCCTGCATTTCTTGACACACACACTCACATTTCTGGTGAATAATTACATGCTACACATGTGCCAGGTTTACTTATTCATGCCAGCCAGTGACTGACTATTGTGGACTGTATATATGTTTCACAGCTACTAGCACTTCCATCACCCACTTTATATGGGACTGCATAACTCTGGGTTGCCAGCACATTTTCAAACAGTATTGTTTGTATAATGCAAGGGTACAACAACATTTCAGACTCTGTAACACAGACACACTCTGGGTTTTAGACCTTTATTAATGACATTGCACACTTTTCCACAGGCTCACTCCTTTATTTGTTTTAACGGTGTTTATGGCAGACATGTTCAAGACATATTTTGCCTTTATTAATAGGTTAGAACAATCTTTTTTTCAGGCTCACTCACTTATGTTATATGACAGTGCCTGCAGAGATATTATTCCAGACATATGTTACCTTTCTTAATGGGTTACTACATTCTTTTTCTGCCTCTCTGACGTTTTTATCTGACAGTACATGCAGAAGACTTTATTCAGGCAATTCTATGGCTGTTTTATTGGACTACAACACTTTCTTTCATGCTCTCTCCCATATTTTATATAACAATACATGCAGAATAATCACTAACCTGCCTGGTGGCACAGCCTTAGCAGCCTATCAGCATAGGCTTGCTGATTCATAGCACGGTCACCTGCAGCTGTAAAGTAAATGAAGGGATATTGAGACATACCTATCCGTTATACATACTCCATTATCAATTCTTACATACTGCATTCCATGGCTACATACTCAGTTTTGGGGCATTCTGCTTCCCACGGGCCTTCTGTATCCACTGGTTCAGGCAGTCCTGCTTTTGTCTCTTCAGGTCTGCATGGTGGAGACGGACCTGCTCACCAGTCCGAGGAACGCCTGTGGTACTGGTAAGGTCACGAGCTAACCGGTTCCAAGCCTCTGCCTTGTACTCTGTCCCTTGCAACTGGCCCTGCAGGAGTCTTGACTCGTGATGGTGGACAAGGAGCCAAACCATGTATTTGGACTCCTGGATGCCCCAACGTTGCACTCGGAAGCGTGAACCCTCTCCTGCACCTGCCATTCTGACTGCAAATGTGAGCTACAATCAGTTATGGCGAGTATTCCCGCCTATGGGGCTTAAATATGCTGCATTTCCCGCACTTTTTTGCGATTGGCCATTTTGTAAAATTCTCGGCTGACTGCAGACCTACTTAGTAATGGTTAAACTACCATTCATAAGCTTATGAATGTTAATAGTGGCTGCTTCCCCTGCGTTGTCATGGCTTAATGGTTTTGTACTTTGAATATGATGCACAGGGTGCTGGGTTCGAATCTTGTCATTCTTTTATTTTAATACTGTCTAGACAGGCTAGGGGGTGTGGCTGCATTTAAGCAACTTAGCTCTATGTTGCTCCCCGGTGACCTACGGTGCCCTGGTTGGTGCGATGCGCACGTCCACGCAAACACATTGCGCTGGGTAAAGTGCTTTTAAACTTTGGGCAACTCTATTGTGCTGGGTAAACTGCTATTAAACTATGGGCAACTCTGTTCAGCTGGGTAAAGTGCTATTAAACTATGGGCACATCTGTTTAGCTGGGTAAAGCGCTATTAAACTATGGGCACCTGTGTTTAGCTGGATAAAGCGTTGCTTAACAGCAGGCTGTTATATATCTGGGTCCTTTAAAAATATATATTTTGTTTACTGATACATTGGCCATGTCACTGCTTTTAATAAAATGTAATCATATATGTCTGGTATTATTTCAAATACTGATTTAAAACATAAATAAGAAGGGGAGTGGTGGGACTCAAACAGTGAATGCTTCCTCTTTGTGCATATGCTCTACCATTACGCTATTGCAATTTGGTGTGATTTGCATAAACATTCTTTCTTATGTTCTTCCATGTCGGAATTGCTAACTATGGCTAAGCAATGGGCACACCCGCGCACACACGTGCAAATACTGGCAGCTGTATCGTGGATTTATACTTTTTATAGCTGTGATGGGAGTTTACAGTGTCAGGGAGTGTGGTGTTGGGTGCAAGTGCATTTGAGCGAACTCACTGTTGTGTGTTCACATTTTGCTTTTGCTACACTTGCAGGGGCGTGGACATTTAGACTGCTCGGCAGTCGGACACACCCCCTGCTTTCATACTCGGTCCGTGTAAGAGTTACGGTTGAGTCAGCGTGCCCTCATGAATATTCATGGCATGCTGATGTCATACCATTCAACTGCAGCCTCTGAGTAAGACTTATTAAGTCTTACACGGAGGATTCGTGAATCCGGGGGTCAGTGACAGAAATAGTATATCAGCCTCTCACTTACAATTCTCCAGTTATCTGAAACTGTCATACCACCTCACATGCTTCTTCTGGTTTGTAAAGACGCTGACTTTCAATAAGTAAAAAATATTCCACACAATTTGTATGATCTGTGCCTTAGTCCACTAATATATGTAGCCGGATTCATTTCTCAAATGGCAATAATCAAAATATAGACATTTAACTTTACAGCCTTGATACTAATTTTCCTAACAGCCAAACTGTTCTGTTGACCTTCCACAGCTTAAGAAAAGATATAAAAATTTCTGTCATTACTTATCCAAAACAACTATCATGCCCTGCATTCAAGCTATTAATACCTTCTACTGGCAATAACCTAATCCGTCATATTTTTCTGGGGGAAAATGCAGGAGCACCTTCAAAACAATCCATTCTTTCCCTGGATAAAACATAAAAAAAATCTGGTATAGCAACATTAAATAGAAATAAAGGGCAAATACAGAGAATGTAGACATAGAAAATCCAGTCATCTACTATTATGGTACATACTTTATAGAACCCTACTGTAGTATGCCTTTATTGCTCTCTCCACAATATCTGGTTGAGTACAATATCAATGTATGTATTTATAAGTTAGGAGTGTTTCCAGCAAGCATCTGTTGCACAAATGATATGTCAAAGCTGCTAGTGACCTTTTAAATATAATCCAAATTGTAGTGATTTCTAAAGGGGTTAACTGTAGAACACACACACACACACACACACACACACACACACACACACACACATATATATATATATATATATATAGTTCATAAATAGTAATGGAATAGCTCTTCCATAATAAAAAAGCAAGAGTTAGAAACATTGTTCTTGTTGAATGTGCTGTACAGAGTCACGAGTATATTTACTTAGAATTACAGCAGAATCCTATGTAGACAGTGATCTAGATGGAAATAATTTTTTTACTGAACTGGGGTATCCAAGTTGCATGGTGTAAAGGAAATAAATAGTTGGTCTAACTTCCTGGAATATTGATCCTGATAATACATGCAGTTAAATGTTTTTATATACTATCCTGTGAAGAATATGCTCCTTTGCATCCTGCAGATAAACAGAAAGGGAAAGTTAACTGTTTTAATTTCAAGAAAGTACCTAACATATCATTAGACGTAAAAGATGGGTTAATGCAGAAGACAACCCTACCCTTAGAAAATATAATATGATGTCCTGAATGCATAAAGACTTTAACCTGTACAATTTTCTGACAGAAGGAATTGTCATAAGCATGAATGACAATCGATGATAACCTTTTACCAGGAACAGATACATTTTTTTTCAAAATTAGTTTTTTCTGGAATAAATATTCGGTCCTTTTTAAGAAACAAAGATTTCTCTGAAAATTACAAGGACAATAATATTCTGAGAAATCACTTAAGTGTTGGCCTAAAAGGTAAATGAGGAGTGTATTATGAATATTTAAACATTGCGATTTTTTTTTGTTTTGCCGCATGGTGCATTACATGTTTGGAGGTAGCATGGCCTGAATATATATAGCTGCAATCAATTTCAGAGTCAGTACATCTACTTTATTATCATCCCAGGTAATTCTAACCAAAGTAAGATTTATTTTAAGTGCTATAATCATATGGAAGATATGAATAAATTAGACACTGTCATCTGTGCTAGCATGCCTGGCTGAAGTTCTGTATATAATTCCAGATTGTCCTATGTACTGAATGCCAGCATGACTAGCTATGATAATGTAAATAAGTCCTTACATGTTGATTTATGATCTGTTTGAACAGAACATTTTAAAGACTTGAAAAGTGTCCTTTTACATTTCTAACTGACCATGTTTGTGAAGAGAGATTCTAAAGGCAAACTGTCTCTGATTCAGCTGATCAACAGATGATGTCATCAGAATGTTAAAAGTTGCTCTGTGTTACTGTCAGACAGTGAAAAGCAGGAAGGAACTTTTAGAAAACAGCTATTGGTTGAATTTAAAAATACTGAATGACAATTAGAACTGGAACAGTTGAGACTTAGCCTAGTCTATAAAAGAACCTGCTGAAGACAGTCAGTTACAGTTGATCACAGATGTACTGTGCAGGGGACACCCAAAAAGGACTCACCAAGAACTGTAAGCCAGCCTTTGCTGTGTTGTAGTAATTTAACTTAGATCAGGGACAGTGTTCTTTAATTAGTTAGGAGATTATAACTAATCAGCTGTATCAGAGTTTTTTCTGAATGTTGGATTTCTATTCTACAGTATTGGTTTCATTTTCCTGGTGATTGAGTTCTGTTTATTGGGAATTACTGTTTTATATTTTTTATCATTTTGCTCAATATTACATATTTTTTATTAGCTTGCATTGTGGCTGGACAATCAGTGCTTTTCTTTAGTGATTTGAGAGTGCTTATACTTGCATTAATAACTTCCTGAGCAACACCAGAAGCCTGGCTGCTTAGGTCATTTGCTACTTTTTTTAATATTTAATTTTCAAAATGGATGCCCTTTAGAAGGGCATGAAGACACTCTGATTGGTGACAGCATTACTGTATTATTTGGGGAAAGGACACAGGTGGAAATATGTGTAAGGCTTTCTCAGAAGTGTTTGGATGTGTGAGATTTAATTTATTTAAATGTGAGTATATCAGAGGTCTTAAACCAGAACACATTGCTCTGAAGTGTGTAATAAGGATTTACATTAGGGGTGGACAGAACTATGCATTTCAGTCTCAGGCTATAGAGTGTGTTCTTGTTGTGCTCTTAGGGGGGAAATTGTGAAACATTACTGCTGCTCAAGTGATAGTCTCACATTGGAGGGAGTCAGTAGTGAGGATTGAAGCTCCTCACTACTGACTGACTCCAATGTGAGACTATCACTTGAACAGGAGTAAGTCAGTAGTGAGGATTGAAGCTCCTTAGTTACTGACCCAGGATAGTAAGGGACATCACATTATTTGGTGGCTGCTCAGTGGGATATTATCTGGACGTTATTTTAATTGGTGGCAATCCGGGGGGATATTAACCAGACATCACATTAACTGGTACCAGAGATGTGGGATCTTTAATTGGACTTCAGTAGCCTGTGGGTAGTTGTCATTAAGGCATGCTCTCTTGACAGCTTTATTTATTTTTACTTACTTAGTTAAGTATAGCAGGCAAAGATGTCAGCAGAACACTATAGTAAACTGACAAAGAACCAGTTGGCCAAGGAGTGTGAAGCCAGAGGACAGGTGCAGTCCAACCTGACTAAGGAAACAAAGATTTCAGCCTTAGTTGCTGCTGCAGCTCAGACCGGCTGTATGGAGGTAATCCAGTTTGGTATTGGGCATATGTAGCCTGCCAAGACAAGACAGTCTGCCTTTACTTTGGAAGACCTGAGAATCCAAGTGAAGTTAGAGAGACTGCACCTAGAGGCCAAACGTCTTGAACTGGAATCAGCAGAGAGACTGCACCTGGAAGCCCAATGATGGGAGGCTGAAGAAAAGAAGAAGCAGCACAGATATGAACTGGAGGCTGAGGAGAAGTGGTGTCAATATGAACTGGAGGCTGAGGAGAAGCAGTGTCAATATGAAGTGGAAGCCAAAGAACTGGAGACTGAAGAGAGATTGTGCCTTGAAATCCAACGACTGGAGGCCAAACTTTTAGTAGCCAAGAAAATGAGAGGCAGCACCAGCATAACTTGGAGCTTCTTTCCCTTCAAGAGGGTCATGGAGGTAATGGAGAAGGGAATAGCCAGACACCAGGACCTGTAAAGGTCAGTAAACTTTTTCCCTCAATACAGGGATGAAGATAACTTTGATAGTTTTATTCATGTTTGATATAGTATGCAGACAGTATGATGTTGACCATGAGCTCTGGGTTCATCTCCTGACTCCCTTACTCCATGGGAAAGCTGGTAAGGCCATGTCAAAACTGTTTGATGTAGATTGAATTATGTTAAAGTTAGAACTGTCTTCAAGATTGCTTTAAATTAACATGTGAAGCTTATAGGAAAGGTTTTGTGATTATATTGATGATTTAAGAACTTACTTTCACAGAGGGGTGAGTGGGTATCAGGTGACCACTTTTTACGGGCTGGCAGACCTTTTGGTGAAGGAACAGGCCCTCAGTACTTTGCTGGATGACATGAGAATCTGATTAGCAGATCAAGAGTGTAACTGTGTGTAGGATTTGGGGAGAAAAGGGGATCTCTACTTAGCAAGCAGAGCAGCAATGCATAAGAAAGGAATACCCAATGCTGCACATAGACATAAGGGAACTCATGGGGGGCAATCTAAACCACTCCAACAGAGTACATCAGTAACAGGGGGAAACTACTAGTCTAAGTACACAGTTAGGGTTTAGATGTTTCAAGTGTAACCAGAGGGGACACTTTGCAGTCAATTGTCCATTGAGGCAACATGAGAAACAGAAGGTCAGGGAGTCAGCAAGTGGTAATGATAAAATGCCAGTGGCAAGTTGTTTTCAAACAATGTGTGCCAATCTATAACCAAAATTTATATCCTATCTTAGTAGAGGGTAAACAGGTTACTGCTAAAGGAAACACAGCTTGTGATATAACCATTTTGAGGCATGCAGTGGTGGTTAGAGAAGAGTAGTACTTGCTTGGACAGTCCACTCTAGTCAGAGGTTTGGGAGGGACCCCATTCCAAATACCTTTGGCTAGGGCTCATCTTGACTGAGAGGGTGGAAGATGAAGCAAGCAGGTAGGTGTGTTTGAGGATATTCCTGCAGATCTCCTGATAAGGAATGACCTTGATGATGCAGCACCTTGTGCATATGCAGTGACACAAAGTCAAGCTTGAACGCAGGCATGTAGGTCCGTTAGCCTTGGGGAGACTCAGACAGATCTCATACCTAAAGTTGGGACCAATGTGGTGGCTGTTTCAGAGAAGGAGCTATCCTGTATCAGTAATTCTGAAAGTGAGCCACAGCTGCTTTGAAGTACTGATGTTCCATTGGACACAGTGACTGCAAGTAAGGAGGTGAGTGATAGCACCCAGACTGACAGTGAGGTGCAACTGTTGGAAATTATTAGGCTTCATTTGGAAGGGGAGCTTATGTTTGAGAATATTCCTGAAGATGTTCTGATAGGGAACGACTATGATGATGCAGTGCCTTGTGTGCATGCAGTGACACCTAGTCAGCCCTGGAGACAGGCATGTAAGTCGAGTAGCCTGGGGGAGACCCAGACAGATCTCATCCCTAAAGCTAGGACTGGTGTGGTGGCCTGTGGTGGAATTATTGTTTTATATTTTTAATCATTTTGCTCAATATTAAATATTTTTTATTAATTTACATTGTGGCTGGATCAGTGTTTTCCTTTAGTGATTTGAGAATGCTTATACTTGCCTTGATAACATCCCCAGCCACTCTGAATGCCTGGTTGCTTAGGTCATTTGCTACTATTTGTTTTAATATTTAATTTTCATAATTGAACACCCTTTAGAAGGGCATGAAGACACTCTGATTGATGGAAGCATTACCATATTATTTGGGGAAGTGACACAGCTGGAAATCTGTGTCAGGCCTTCCCAGAAGTGTTTGGATGTGTAAGATTTAATGTATTTAAGTGTGAGTGTATCAGAGGTATTAAACTGTGACACACTGCTCTGAAGTGTGTAATAAGGAGTTACAATAGGGATGGACAGAAGTATACAGTCCAGTCCCAGGCTATAGGGCTTGCTTCTGTTGTGCTCTTAAGGGGAAATTGTGAAATATTACTCCTGTTTAAGTGACAGTAATAAGGACTGGAGCTCTTTAGTTACTGACCCAGGATAGTAAGGGACATCACATTATTTGGTATCTCACATGTGGACATCACATTAATTAATGGCAGTCTGGTGGGATATTAAGAAGACATCACAGAAGCAAAAATGACTGTATATGTATCTTTATTAAATTAGTCAGTTACTTCAGATTGCACACTCAGGCCTTTCATGGCTCAGAAGAAAATTATTGAATTTTCAGTTAATACTGGTGTAGATTGAAGTACATATTAAAATTTACTTCATTTTCATACTCCACAGATTGAATTTTAACTATTTCAACATTTGCTTCTGTAAATAGATTCAGTTGCATATCAAGCACCCTCTTTCATCAATTATTTGTTAACATTTGTCTAGACATTGCTTTGAAAATGGTATTTAGGCCATATGTAGAGGTTAGTTGCAAATTGTTTAAACGTCTTAGACTTACATTAGGAGATTATGTGAAACAACTGACACAATTTAATTGTATGATTTATATTTGCAGGTAAATATAGTGTTGTATATTTATTCTTGTCTAAAACACATGGGAACTTGCGGGATTATGAACATCTCTTTATGTAAAATAAACATTCAATACTGTAGTCTGACTGCACTTAACTTCATCATAGCCTTAAATTGTAGATTTATTTTCCAGGCATTTTTAAACAGGTTCTTCTTCAGAAATTAGAGATTTAAGAAATTACTTTTTTAATTTCTTCACTATTTTCAGGTATTTAGCTTTGGGCAGACTAGTTGCCATTATCTAAGAGTTACAAAGAATTGCTGATCTGTTCACATTTTTTCTGTGATGCAGGTGGATGATACGGCTTCTGTTGGGATTGGTTAATAGGTGCCTTTATGGCATCATTTCATTAGAAATATAGAAAATTGTCCAAGGATGTAGGACAAATAGTTAATTCTTCCTTTTTCATTGTCTTTGCATTTAAAATGTCTTGTGTTTTATATAAATCTAAATAAATTAAGCAGCCATTTCTTGTGGGAATTTCAGGGTATATATATTTTTCTTGTATCTGGTATATAAGCTATGTTCCTGCAAATGGTTATTAGATTTTTTTCCTTTACCCTGCCAAATATTGTGATTAAAATATATGTGTGTTGATCTACTCAACAGCAATTCTAATCAGTATTTTTTTTCATTTAAACCCTAATGTGACAGCATTCTTCCTGTACTGTGGGAAGGCTACAAGTTCTACTATCTTCTGAGGAAGGGAGGGCTGGTATAAGGGTTAAGGTCTTAAACTCACAGATTCAACATACAGGGTTTGATTCAGATCTTTGGTTATTGACTAGGCTTATGCCCTCTCAAAGGCAAAAAGAAATACAGTCTCCATGGGACCTGATAACATCCCTGGCTGTATCCTACATGAACTCAAGCATGAGCTCTCAGCTCTATTAGGCACCCTATTCAACCAAAGCCTGAGCACCGGCTTCATCCCAGCTAAATAGAGGACAGAAACTGTCATCCCTCTACACAATAGTGGAGTGTCCACTGACCCAGGCAATTATAGGCCCATCAGCCTAACTAGCCTGATCTGCAAGGCCATGGAACCTTATAAACAAGGACATTGGCGACCTCCAAACACTTGACCCCAACACTGTTTGGTTTTGTCAAAGGGAGATCATGCCTGTTAAACTTGGTTGACTACTTTGAAACAGTCACCAAAGCCATGGACAAGGGTAAGATGGTGTGCACCACCTACCTTGACCTAGCCAAAGCCTTTGACACTATTCCCCACTCAGGCATAATAGATAAAGTCTCCCAGCTGGGCATCAACCCATATGTTACCAAATGGGTGGCTAACTGGCTTACTGATAGAACCCACTCAGTCAAAGTAGGGGAAGCCAGCGCTAGTGCTAGACCCATAATGAATGGTGTACCCCAAGGATCATTCTTGGGGCCTCTACTGTTTGTGATATACTATTCTGAGGTGCAAGCCAAAACCAGTTGTCTGTGGCTGACCAAGTTTGCAGATGACTGCAAGCTGGGCGCTGTCTTAAATTCTCCTAGTGATGTGAACATCCACCAAGAGGGCCTTACCCAAACTAATGACTGGTGCCAGAAGCATGGCCTCAAACTGAATGCCAAGAAATGCATCATTATCCCCTTTGGGGAAAATGGCATCCACACTAATTATCACATTATTAATAGCATACTAAGCATGCAATCAGTCATTAGGGACTTGGGCAAACAGGTTGATAGCAATCTGACTTTTGACCACCATGTTGCCTTCGTTGTACAGAAGGCTTTCTACATGGCCCACCTCATAAATAAGGGTATTTCATCCAGGAACAAGGTCATAACATTCCTTTACTCCTCCCTTGTCAGACCCATTATCAAGTACAATGCCCCCTTTGGCATGTAACTTGTCAAGAACATGCAGCAGCTGTAAAGACCACAGCGGTTTCTGACCAGGAAAATCCAGGGTCTCAAACACCTTTCCTATACAGATAGGCTAAAAGCCCTATTTCTCTACTCAGTCTCATACAGACTGCTCAGAGTTTACCTGAGTCTGGCATACAAGGCCATCTCAGACCCAGCCTTGATAGAGTTGCTGCATATCTGTAAGTCAAACTCCACTCGTGCAACCCATACACAAGGCCTTAACCTGGTCTGTGACATTAATAGAACTTGGCAGGATATATTTGTATCCCAAAGACTCCCCCATCTGTGGAATATATTCAATCACCATGTCAAGCACAGTACCTCTTTAGCCCTCTGGGAACTTAAACGACTGGATGGGAAACAGAAAATTCACCCTGGTATCCCACCTGTGTCTCTGCTGGACAGGGGAAACGGGTGCTGACTTTGAGGAAACATGGGTGAAATTCTTGGCTAGGATTATAAGGGCCTCTGGGCCAATAACCTAGTTTCATCCTATGAACCCATGAACCTGAGTCTCCACTCACAATTGCAGATTTTGTAAGTGCTTTTGAAGTGTACTTCCAAACAGCATCAGCTACAACAGAGGATAATGAAAGCAAGAAGCCCAAAATTGAAGAATATAATACCTCTTCATTAAACCAACTAATACTGTAAAAAATTAACTGCAAAAGATAGTAGAGATCTTTATAAAATCTCAGTTGTTGTATTTCCCTGTAAAGTGAGTAGTTGTGATAAACAGAAAAATATATCAACAGCATGAAACCGCTGAAAATTTTTGACTTCTGTGAGAAATAGTTAAAAAGGTTCTCAGATTACTCTTCCTGTGTTTGACTTTGATAACAAGTATAATGTTACTACCTTAATAGAAATGCCTTATTTCTTCAGTACCATGAGCTACATAATTCCAGAAAGGTAATGTTTTTCTAACCATTCTCCTAAAGTTTTTTTCTGAGGCAATGGTAAAACATTTCTGGATGAATTTCACACAAGTTAAATGTAGGCTTTTGCAGGATGATGACGGGATCACACAGAGGGCACAAGGAGTTTTGCTATATAGGCAGATGACTCTGTCTGCAGAGGGACTTTTTAGAAATGGAGGTGCCATACATTCAAAGAAACTATTCATTAGTCATCTATAGCTTATCTTACAGTTGTATATAGCAGTTTTATGCAGATGTGTATTTCACAAGATAGAAACCTTGCCTTAGAGGCTGAAAATTTTAGATGATATTTATAATTTATATGGAAAGTCCAGCTTTTGCTTCAGATCTAATAATCCTGATATATCAATAGTGGATATGGCGACTCTTCTAAGTGCTACTTGATGCTGTGTTTTCTTTCACATGGTGATGCTGAGTTTGTAGATGCCATAGAAAAAAGATCTACATTCAACATAGTCTGGAGCTCTTACATTTTTTCACTGCACACTTTTTATGAATTTATTCTATATTTTTTATGGCAAATATGCCATAAAATATGGTAGGCCAATGTGGAATCAATATTTGTATGTGAAAATGTCTGTCAAATGGCATTTTTGAAAAGCTATATTATGTGTGACAATACAAATTATGAAAAAAACAGTGGAAACTACCTCAATTAAACCAGGAAATGGGCTAGACATGGGAGAGCCTTCACAACAAGGCTTATGTTAACAAGACTGAACAGAAACGGGGGGCGTGGCCAAGGATGAACACAGGATAGCAGCAGATTTCTTCAGCTCCACCAATTTCATTACACTGACAGGAATTAATTACTTAAAAAATAATTTTTGAAGTAATTTTCTTTCTAAATATGTTTGTTTTATATAGTTCTTGAGCTATATCTAAAAAAGAAAGGAAATCTTAACAATATTCCTGTCAGAAATCACTTTGGAAATTTTCCTGTCAGTTTATCAGTCTGAAATGAGTTCCAGTAAGACAAATTCTCAAGACTCCAGCATCAAGAAAGAACTTCAGTCTCTGATAATTATAATCCAGCAACTTACTGCTAAGATGGATAAAATGGATACTAAAATAGACACCTTCATAGAAAAAACTACAAAACAAATAGACTTGTTACATATAGACCTGCAACAACAGAAGATCCAGATGACAGGCATAGAAGAAGCTGTGAATGACATGGAAAATAGAATCCAAGAAGAGGAAATCAACATTGAGTTTCTGCTGAAACAAAATACACATTTAAAAACAAAGCTGGATGACCTGGAAAATAGATCTAGGCGCAATAACATTAGGATTTTTGGACTGCCAGAAAATATTGAAGGTAACAATATTACTTCTTTTTTAACAACATGGCTCCCTAAAACTTTAGACTTACCAGAAGCATTCTCTTTTGGTATCGAAGAAGCACATAGATCTATAGCTAATACTAACTCTAACAAAAAATATCCTAGGTCAGTTATAGTTAGATTTCTGTCATCTTTTGATAAAGAGATGGTTCTTAAATCTGCTTGGGCTAAAGCTCCTGTTAAGATTAATGAGACAACTGTGCGTTTTGACAATGACTATTCTTCCATGGTAATAGCTAAAAGAAAAGTTTTTCTGCCACTAATAAGGGAGCTTAAAAAAGCACAGTTTAAAACATACCTTCTGTTTCCTGCCAAGCTTAAAATCTTCCTTCCTGATGGTCCTAAAATTTTCGATGACTTAGACTCTGCTTTACTGTTTATCAAAAAAATAAGATTTTGGATAAAATAGAGGAAATGGAATGGGCTAGTCCTTCATTAAAGAGACTGGCAACTGAAACTTCGTGGAAGACTTCAGAGAAGAAGAAGAGACTAAAAACAAATGATTTGTTCTATGTTTTTTTTCTCTCATCATTTTATTTCATTATTAATCTTTTTAAATATAGTTCCTGCATTTCCAAGAAGCCACAAATATTTTGAAAAAGATTTAATCAAAGTTATTCTCTGTGTGCAAAGAAATGTTTTGTTTCATAACCAGTCAAAATATCTGAAGATTTAATGGCAAGCTATGATTCAACTTGTTTCTCTTTCTGAAAAGGAGAAGTAAGGTCAGTAATTTGATACATTTTTTTCTTTATCTTTCTTTTTCTTCTCCTTTTCTTCTTTTCTTTGTTTAAACAAAGACATTCTATTTAGATTATGCAGTGGGTAAAGGGTGGGGAGGGCAGGAGAGAAGAGTAATGAAAATATGATTAATAGAATAATAACATATTTATTCCTTGTAAAAAGTTTATATGTTCTTCAAATGCTATTCCTAATTATACTTTCTTGATTATACTGCTTATGCTTGTTTGTAAATAATCTGTCATGCTTTAACTAATAATAATTAGAACTAAATAATAGTAAATAATATGTTTTATTTTTAACTCTATTAATATAAACAGTAAGTAATATTCCATTGTATATACTTCTTATAGCTTTCTCTTACATTTTTTTATTTCTGCCTTACATCCTTTTATTTTCTACTCTCTTTTTCTTTTCTTTATTAATATATAGAAATGCTTTTGATCATATAGACACAGTAAATAATAAGATTTGCATAAAAATTGAGTTGGGACAAAAATATTGAGTTTTATTACTTATTAATAATTTTGGGCTTAATTTCACTTACATAGAGGCTGTAATAACCTGTAAAATACATTGTGAAGGTTTTGTCATGTTTAGATGCATTTACACTGCTAAATGAATGTTTGTCACTAGTTTTTAATAAGTTTCCCGCCAAAATGTTAAGAGAGACAATCTGGGATGTGGGCTGTCTCATGCACAGTGTCCATGAGCTACTTCAAAAGCTTCAACTCTCAGAATTCTCACAGAGAAGCTGAAAGCAGTTAG
>NC_056726.1:64607724-64672724 GCF_019279795.1 Protopterus annectens | reverse complement strand
ATTAGTGATTTTACTAAATATGTACCCAATTCAGGTCAGATAACTTATTTAGGTATAATACTATCTAAAGATATTAAATCTATTATATATAATAATTATAATACATGTTTTCTTAATATACAAAATCTTTTTAATACCTGGAATAATATGTTTTTTACTATGGAGGAGAGACTTACAATTATTAAAATGATAATATTCCCCAAGATTTTATACTTAATACAATCAATAATACTTCCACCTACAAAAATAATTATCAAGAAACTGAATACACTAATGTTAAATTTCCTATGGGCACCTAATAGACCTAGGATTGCATTAAAGAAACATACTAATAGCTGGTCTCAAGGGGGTATTTCTTTTCCAGACTTTAATTTATATACTATCTCTTCTATTGTAAAAGTTATTACTTTATTAATAGATCAGTCATATGTCATAAAATGGAAAGATTATTGGGAGCTAATTAGTATGCACTTCATGAAAATCTCCTTAACACATAAAAATATGATTGTAAATAACTCCATGTTATGGTTACTAAAGGAATTTTGTACTTTACCTATTACACCTAAACATATGGTTTGTTACCAATTAAATATTATTATTAGCTATCGTAACTTTATATTCATGCACCCTAAGTATAGGGAATGGAATTTTATTGTATTCCCTATAATGTATACTCAGGGTATGCTTTTGTCTTCTACTTCTGAAGGAACTCATTTAGCTATAGATGATGATCTAAAGTACTGGTATCAGTTGATATCTGATAATAAAGTTAAAAATCTAGATTTCTTAAAACAAGAATTTGATCTAAGAGAAACTTGCTGGCTAGAGGTTCAGACCTTTAGACAACATCTCATTAATAAAATAGATCTAATGTCTATAACAGTTAAAGAATCTATTCCAACACTGATTGATTACTTGATATTAAATTTACAACATAAAGTTTCTGATAACGGTAAACTTTCATACATACATAAAATTATCAGACAAGAAACTTTTACAGTGTAGATTCATACTGGAATTATTTCACTTCTATTAATGGGGACCCACCAAATCAACAAGATAAACAATATATATTGGAATCTGCTTATAGAACTACGTCTTCCATTGTCTGGAGACTTTATACATGGAAATTTTTACATAGATCTTTTTATACACCTTTGATGATGAATAAAATAAATAATAAAGATAATTTATGTAAGAGATGTAATGTAGAAATTAATGCTGACTGGGCTCATATGTTTTATGACTGTATAAAATTGAAAGAATACTGGAAGTCAATTAATGAATTTTTGCAGGCTCTATTTACAGATAATTTCATTATTTCTAAATCTCTTATATTATTCAACACACCTGTACCTAAAAGTGTTAAAAAGGTTAAGCTTCCCTTGTTATGGTCTATTCTAGCAGTGGCTAGGAAAATAATAACTAGAAATTGGATTTCAGATACACCTCCTTCATTCAATGAATTTAAAAATGTTATGAATATAGTGTGCCATATGGAAATAAACACAATTAGGACAAGAACAAATAGAAAAACATCTTATTATATTGTATGGGATAATTTACAAAATTTGTTAAAAAAATTCTAATTTCAATAGCATGGTATTTTAGTTTAATTAATTGATCTGATTGTAGTGGATGTCTTTGTAAATACTTTAGTTGTTTTGTTGAATATTATAATAATACCTATTTTTAATTACTTGTATAAAATTGTTATGATATTCCTCTTATATGTTAAAACAATAAACCTGTTTTGAAAAAAAAAGACTGAACAGAAACATCAATTGTCATATCTGTCCTTGTAAATGAGCAACAGAATAAATGATCTGTGTCAACCAAGACCTTTAGTGATTGGAAGCTGAGTGGAAGTTTATCAGATCTGTCTCTGACCCAGCTGTCAGAAGTACCAGGGACTACCCATTTTAGGCCATCATGCATCAAGAAAATATTGATTTTTGTCAACTCCTAGAGAAATGCTTTCAGGTGTCTTGAGTGGATGGTATACCAGATAAAAACTGCAATTTACTCCTTTGAGGATATAGTATATCCTTCAATTAACTTGGGTTATCACAAGCTGTGCACGACATAAGGAAACTTGCACACACACACACACACACACACACACACACACACACACACACACACACACACACATGCATACCTTCACATACCTACCCTAGTTCTTATTTTAATCTTAAGCCACAAGCACTTGCACACACACCCTCACACCAATGACAAAACTTTCAATATACAGGAAAGCTTCAGCATAACAATAATGTCCAACTTAACTTTATTCATGCACCCCTCACACCACAGAGACAGTCAACAAAGTGATGTTTAAAATTTGCTTTTTACAAGCAGGACTTAGGACAAGACAGGACTAGGTTCAGAAATGTTCCATTTCTCATACAAAACCTTTCAAATTATCTGCTATCTACAGATATTTCTAAACTCATTCTCTCATTGTAGAGATACTCACCAGGATTCAATAAAGTCCATGTAGGCACCGTGTAGAGCCTGCATGGAATGTATCCATGTACACGGCCACGATTCTCCCTTGGCAGCATGCCATTCATAACAATTGTGGTGTGTGCCTAAGGGAGGTCAGCATGGATATTGAATCCATGTAAGACTGATGGCACACCCACATACCTTTAAGCCCATTAACCTTAACCGAAAGGTCTAAAGATATTTTATTTCACTAAGTTGGATTTATTTAATTTTTTTTTACCTTTATGTGCTTGTTTGCAAGATGCATTGCATTATTTAGTTATGCTTAGCTCTGTGCAACCATACATCAGACATGTGCCAGACCAGACATCTAAAAACAGAAATGGATGTGTTCAATTTCTATTTATTTTTATGTGCTTGTTTGCACAATGTGCCGTGTTATTTAGCTATGCTTAGTGCTGCACACCTATGCATTAGACATACTCTAGGCAGCTAAAAATAGAAATCAGATGCATTTAATTGTTGTATCTCTGTGGTGCTTAGCTCTGTGCAAACCTAAGCAGCAAACATGCGCTATACTTACAGGCACCTTCACAGCATATCTGAAGATCTATAAGTTCCCTTCACTATTCCAGTGGCTAGATAGGTTGAGTCATGACCTAGAGTGCAGCAGGTCCCAGGTTCAAGTCCTGGGCAGTAGTACCTTTTACATATACTATTTAATTTTCATACCTCAAACTGTGTCAGGTAACTGAAACATTGGTTGACTTTAAATTCAATAACTGTTAAATATAGAAAAGGTGCTCGATGCTAAGCATTGCTTAAACATGGTCAATGGTCTTTTCATGTTTGCGCATTGCTAAGCTTTGCTTAAACATGGGTTGTGTGAGTTTACGTAATGATAAGCAAAGGGGTGCATTTTTGAAAGTTACAGCATGACATGCAGTGTTAGGAATGCAGCCTATTTAAAGGACACTAGAGAGGAATTTCACATTATTCCTTGGAGCCTGACCTTGACTTTGGATAGGGCTGCTGTAGTGGGGGAAGGTGTGCAGGAGTCTAGGATTTTCACTGGACTCCTGCTCAAGTGCTATGAACCCTGGCTGCTGCAGGGCAACTATCAGGGATCGGAGTGTAAGTCTGTGGTCTGGAATAGTTTGACCAGGGACCTGACTTGTGCAACTGGTATTGCCTCACTGGTGAGTAGTGTCATCACCATTATGATGACCTCTATCAAAGGAGGAGGGGAACCTGGGATACCTGGATCCAAGAGGCACAGGATGGCAACACCCCACAGATATGTAAGCATGTTTTCTAGTAATTTATACATTTACAGACTGAATCTGTGCAAAACTGATGAGCATAATGGTTTCCTTCTCTTACCACAGCTGCAGAAGAGAGGGATCTCAATGTCCAGTCCCATGCAAGGCATTTGGTCAGGATGAGGCAAACACTTGGTATGTAAGAAAATCAATAAAGTAATACATGAATGCATAACTTAGTAATGCAATAAAGTAAATAGAGATATTGCAGTCTTAAAAGTCATATATGAAATACCTGGGACATCATAGACTTTCATTACTGTCTCAGTGCATATCTGAACTGGTAAAGCAAGTTAAAGCAAGTAAGCATGCACTACGGTATAGCTTAGCTTCCAACCATTACTTAATGTTGTAGTATACTCAGATTGAGTCAATGTCATGGTCTGCCCATTGTCTGAAATATGCTCTAGATTGCAATCAATAAATGAATAGGATAAACATGTAATTTAACAGAAGTCCTAGACAGCTACTCATGTGTGTAAATGCAGGATTTGAAACAACATGAATCAATAAAGTGTAAAAGGAGACAGTGCTCTGATAATCTATTTTGTTCAAATAAAATTATTATTTGATATTATCATATTATTTATTACCTCTTAAGTTGGCCTTATGTATAATTTAATATTGGTTTGCTGTTAAAATGTTTCATTTACATTATTTATTGTTGTGTCTCTCATTATATTGTTTTCAATTTGTTTGATTTTTTTTTCCATTATACTATTAATTTCATTTGTTTGGGTTATGTTTATTGTTCCTTTATGTTTATATTTGATTTACCAGAGCTCAACAAAGTAGGCCAGTTCCCGGTGATCCACCTACCTTGACTACCCCGGCAGAGGCACCGGGGCCCAGCACATCTGGGCTGCAGCCTGGTGGCACTGCCTCTGCTGCCCCTGCACTACCTGCTCCATCAGGTAGTTCTGCCCCACAGCCTGGGGGTATGCTCCCCTCTGGGAGTAGAGGTGGAGGGGATGCTTTTGTCACCAAAGATCAACTGGCAGGTATGGTGCATAGGGCTGTGTTGTTGCACTCTTACACAGGCTGGAAAGCATGCTGTCTATTCTAGTGGGGGGGCATTCTTTCTTCAGGTGCTGGCATTGACCACTGCCTCCACAGGAGCAGTGAAGATGCAGTGCTGATAGTCCCATGGGTGAGGACTTGAGTCACACTGCTACCATGTCTGACATCCATGGAACCGGGATCCCCAACATCCTCCCCAACCAAGGAGTTCACCCCTGCCTTGTGTCCCATACCAACCCCATCTCCTGTCTTGTCTGTCTAGTCTATCTGCAAATGCTTCCTAACCTTCCAACTTACAGTAACCACACATACCTATGCCCCTTCCTCAACAAACCAGTCTCTCCTTAAAAAAGAAAAAAAGGGGGGCACCTATCCCAAAAAAATGTTGTCCTATACATAGCTCTCCATTTCGCACGTGTCCACTGGACACACTTAATTAGGTCCAACTGGCTTAACAACACACTTTATGTTGTTGTCACCCTCTCTCTGGGGTTGACAATGCAAATTCAACTAAAAATGTTTGCAAGTGCACAGTTGTTGCTCTTGAAGAAATGGATAGCTATGGGTCTTTCCTGCACCCTTCCTGCACATTCCTACCTGCCTTTCACTATATTTTTCTCCCTGCTTGCACCCAATTTCACTACTGTTGTATCTCACCAGTTTTCTTTTCTTTAAAGAATTATTGCATGATGCTAAATGGTGGTGTATTACTACATGTATTAGAAAGCATATTAATCACATTCAAAAAGTACACCTACACCCTATTTCGAACCCAGTACCATTTCACTTGAATGACAGTGCATCAACTCACTAAGCCACATAGTCTATTAATTATAGGTTCATAGATAGGTTCATAGATTAGTACTAAACTAACTGCCCTTGCAAGCCATTTTAAGCCTAGCCAATTATCCCTTGTGAGACTCAAGCACTGCACCTTGTGTTTTGTAAGGCAAACACCTTAACCATTAGGCCACCCTCTCAACACTGTACTGGTGTTTAAGCAAACCATAGTAATTATAATTTTCTTGTCATTAAGTGTGTTTATGTGATGCTGTGCATTGTGCCACATTGTGCAGCAATCTGCTAAAAAATGGAAAAATAAGAATTTATCTGGGATTTTGGTAGTGAAATACATCACTATAAAACCATGCATACACTAATATTTATTATTTTATTTATTTAACATTTGTTTACCAGACTAATCCAAGTGGACAGCTAGTGTCCATTTTCAGCAGAGTCCTGGGGAGAAAAGCTCCATACAGTTACAGAATAAAGAGTAATTAATTGTAACAATTATAGATTACAAAGAGTAAATGATAACAACACTTAGGAAAAGCTTTAGACAAGTTTAAAAAGTTAAAAGTACAAAGTTGAAGTACAAATATGTGAGCATAGCACTTTCACGGAATAAGCATAGGTACAATATATGTGCAAGGCATTTTCATAGTAAGAACATATGTACAATATATACAATGTATACAATGGGCATTGGTAAAGCCCAGTATCAGTATTCACCAGAAGCACAAGGAAATAAAATCCTACAGTAGTGTGAGGCTTCAGGGAGGTCCATTGCAGTTACATATATGGTTGATGTAAAGGTATGATTTAAGGAGGTTTTTGAAAGTGGAGGTACAGTTTTGTAATCTGAGGCCAGAAGACAGGTTGTTCCAAGTTTTGGCAACTTCATGAGAGAAGAGAGATTTCCCATAGTTATTTTTATATGGGATATTTTCTATCAGAGCTTTGTTACTGGATCATAATTGTCTATTTGAATTGTAGAAGTTTAGAAGGCCAGTCAGGGCAGGGGGTTTCTCAGCATAGTATAGTATTTGTTGTGGCAGGTTGAATTGGTGATATCATAATAAATTGGGAAATTCAAGTCAGTGTAATGTATGTAAGGATTGGCAGTGGTGGGAGCATGGTTTGGCATTGGTTGGGAACTGGGTGATTTTGTTGTAGCATGTGGAAATTTTGTTCAGGACAGTTTTGTTTAGATTTGTTAGTACTAGGTATGCATAAAGTAATGTTGATAAGAGATGAGTTCTGGCTATTGCAATTCTAGACTCAGAAGTTAGGTACCTTTTGCAGCGATAGAGGGTCCCTAGCATTTTGTAGACTTTGGAGATAGTTAGGGATATATGTTTGTTGTATCTTAGTTGCTGGTCAATTGTAAGGCCTAGTAATTTGGCCTCTGGGACTGTGGTGATGAGGGTCTTGTTGGCTGAGAATATGGAGAAGGTGAGGTAATTTGTCTTTGTTGGGTAGAGTGGTATAAGTTGTGTTTTCTTTGGGTTTAATATCAATTTTGATTTATTTAGCCAATTTTCTACCTCTGTGAAGGATTCTTGGGCTTTTTGTTGGAGATGTTGGATATTGGATGGGGAGCAGATCAATGTTGTGTCATCAGCGTATTGTACTATTTCAGTTTTTGTGGTTGCTAAGTGAAGTTGGTTTGTAAAGATGTTAAAAAGAAGGGGGCAGAGAATCGAACCTTGCAGTATGCCTAGTGTGACAGGGAGTAGGGGGGATAGGGAGTTAAGCCATTTGACAGACTGAAGGTGGTTGTTCAGGTAACTATTGAACCAGAGCAGGGTGGGGCTGTCAATGTTGAGTTCAGAGAGGCAGGTTAAGAGTTTATTGTGGGAAACTGTATCAAATCCTTTGGATAAGTCTAGAAAGGTAGCAGAGACTAGTTTGCCTTGGTTCTTGTATGAGTTTATAGTGTTGGTAAAGTTAATTAGGGCAGTGGTGGTGCTATGGGATGGGTGAAAACCATGTTGAGTTTTGGATAGTAGGTTGTTGGAGAGAAGGTGGGTGAGGAGTTGGTGATGAATGCACCTTTCTAGATTCTTTGATAGGGGTAACAGGATCGCAATGGACTGGTAGTTAGAGAGGTCGGTAGAGAGGCCACCATTGTGAAGGGGAATGATGAATGAGGTTTTCCACAAGGATGGAATGGTGTGTTCATTAATGGATTTATTTATTGGTAATGAAATGGGGTAAGCTATGGCCCTGGATGCAAGTTGAAGATATTCCACAGGAAAATTGTCAGCAGTGAGGGTGGTTGGTTTGAGTTTAGCAAAGAGTTTTTGAATAGTTGATATTGGTACTGGCTTAAGTGAGAATGGGTTAATGTTTTTTTGGGCCATAGGGGATTGTGGAAGGTTGGTGGGACTTGTATCTTTTATAAGTTTTAGTACAGAAAAGGTAAAATAGTTCTTGAAACTGGTGGCTATGTCTGAGTTTGTACCTTCTATATTGGGTTCAGTTGCAGTGTTTTTTTTCCAGGCTGGAGGATGTTGTTCACTACTGCCCAGAACTTTTATGGGTTGGTGATGTGCTTCTTTTGTAGGGAAATGTAGTGATTTTGTTTGTTAATCTTAATTTTTTTTTGCCTTATTTTGAAGTTTGACAAATGCTTGCCTAGTTGTGGGTGTTTTGTATTGGCACCAAGTTTTTCCAAGCTTTATCCTTGTCTTTAAGTAAGGCCTTTGTGGTTTTCTGTAGCCAGGGGGCAGGGTTACTACATATCCTAATTGTTCTAAATGGGGCCAGATGGTTGAGGATGTTTAGAAATCTTCAGTTAAAGTATTCAACTGCCTTGTCTAGAGGCAGGATTTTGATGGGAGACCAGTTGCAGGGTTTTAAGGCTTTCAAGAAGTGATCTGTGGGGAAATTTTTGTGGGAATGGGTTTGTAGCAGGGAGGGGAAGTTATTAGATTTAAATTTGCATCTAAGGATAAAAGTGGGATTGTGGTCACTGAGAGAGTTGGGTAGGGTTCCACACTGATGGGCAGTGATGGGATTGTTTGTGAAGATCCAGTCTAATATGGATTCCTTTTTTGTGGACTTAATACTGTGGGTGATAGCATGAGTTGGGTGAAGTTATATAGGTTAATATGGTTGGATGGATGTTGGAGAGTGGATAGAGTTCCAGTCAATGTTGAGATTGCCTAGCAGTATAGTTTCTTGTGGAATGGAGTGGGAAGCCCAGTGAAGTATTGACTCTAGGGTGGCCAGGTTGTCGCCTGGGGGTATATAAGTCCAGAGTAAGTTTAGATGCTTGTGCTGGTTTAAGACAGATTTTGCAAATACAGTTTCTGCATGTCTGTGGATTATTTTTGTAGGAGCTGGAGTTTTAAGTTAGTTTTGTAAAGCAGGACAGTTCCACCACCTCTTTTGTGCACTCTGTCCACCCTTTGAATGTTATATCTGGGTGGGGTTATGGAGTTATCCTTACTATGTGGCTTAAGCCATATCTCTGTAATGAGCATTATGTTGGGGTTATATAAAGAGATAGTGGAATGCAGTTCTATTTTGTTCGTGATACTGTGAATATTCAAGTTGAGTATTAATAAGTCAGTGGGTTTATGTTTAAATGGAAGGTGGAAGTTGCATATGTTATTTAACATTATTACTGGGCCAGGGTTGGGGTGAATATCACCTCCTAGTAGTAAATGGGCTGCTAGTTTAGTAATAGTTTTAAGGTATAGCATTATTAGGGAGTGGAATCTGAGACTTGGTTGTATTTTGGATTGTGAGACATTATAAATAGGTGAGGTGAACTGGATGAAGGTTTGTTGATTTTGTTGCCTGGAGGGGTTAGTAGTGGTAAGGGGTAGGCTTGGGGACTTGAGGTCATTATACTTGGTGAATGAATAGTGGTAAGAGGTACTGATATATACTATGGACAGACATATAAGTAAGGAAACTAATAGTACGAGACTATTGCGATATAGGGAGTTGGGGGTAAGATACATAGTGGCAGTGGATTTAGTTCCAAGTAAGGAGGTTTGTGTCCTTGAGGAGGGCATGGGTTGAGCAGAATGTGAAGTGGAGTATGTTAGAGGACCAGTAGGAAGTTCTAAGATAAGAGTGGGTAGAGGAAGAGGGAGTGATTACCTAATGATGCTGTGGTTTGGCCTATAGTATTTGTTAGGGTGTAGATTCATTTTGTGTGTGATTGGATTGGACAGTGGGTGTGATACAGAGGGTAAGCTGATATGGAGTAAGGATAAATCTGTGAGTAGCGGGGATGAGTGGGAAATGGGGGCGGGGTAGGGGAGCAGAATGAGCCCGAGCATAAATCGATGTAACTGAGGTATGTAACAGCAACTGAGTGTGCAATTATATCTACAATTTGTAAAAATACACCTTCTATAACAGTGAATCTGTAGCTTAATCTGTTAAATGCTTTGAAGGCATTAATTTTTGGTCCACATGGTCCTGGGTTCAAATACAGCTCTGTCTAGTATTTAAAATACATGTATGTGTGCATCACCATTATAAATTATGATATGTATGACTTTCTTATTACCTATTTATCCACACAAAGCAGAACAGATGGAATGTCTGCTTTTAAATAATCGCAGTCAAAGGCCTACAGATAGGACCACATTTCAACTATTCCCATTACAACCATAGAAAGTGCATAAAATGTCAGGTTATGCATTAGCATGACTTCCCACAGGATTTTGAAGTATGTAATTCAAATGTGGCCCAGTAATATCAGACTGGATTCCAAAGTGCGATAGCCTTTTCTGATCGTTTGTAGTCATTTAAAGCTGTTTAAGTGTATTTTTTACTGTTTTTGCCTTATCTTTTCTGCCTTTGCTTCACAATAGACGGCTTGCATCTGCCACCCCTAGGCTTTTGAATACTGGCCAAGACTCTTGCTGCCCCCATAGTGCCTTTTTAGGCAAGGCTCAAAAGTCAAGCCCATCTCCATAAACAGCACAATTAAGAAAAAACTGAGGGTTATGCTACTCAACGACAGGAGTTTAAATCTCAAAATGCACGTGCTCGAAGCACTCCTCAGTATGGAGAACATCGACATCTGTGCAGTAACTGAAACCTGGTTCAAGGCTCCAGAGAGCACCCCAGCACTACCAGGCTACAACTCATACCACACGTTTCAGCCACAGAACACGGACCGAAACACAAATGGAGGGGGGTGTATCCATATTCATCAGGGATACCTACACCTCCAGGTTAGTGGCACAGCATGATACCTCTGAGATCATCCATGTGCAACTAACATCAGGAAAATCTGCAATGCAAATTGTGGACTGCTACAGATCACTCTCCATGACCCAGGACCACCACTCCACCTTTCTGGAGACACTGGAAAACGTGACGGTCCTACCGAACACCCTGATATTGGGAGATTTCAATTACCCTACCATTCACTGGGAAAACTACTTGAGTACAAATTCCCAGTCCAACGCTTCCTGGAATTCATCAACTCAAATGCCTTGGATCAGCTGGTAAACTCCCCTACCAGAGGTGAAAACATATTGGACCTGGTCATCACCAACATGGGCGACAGGTGTTCCACACCGGAGGTCACCCCATCACTGGTTAGATCAGACCATAAACTAATCACTCTGGATGTCCACAGCCCACCACCACCCCCAACTAAGGAAACCGCAGTAAAAAACTTTTCTAAGGCAAACTTCACCTTACGTAAGACAGAGGTGGTAAGTTTCATAGCCCCCATGCTAAAGGATAATGCTGCCCAAGATGCAGAAACCTTTACAAATGCACTCTATGAGCACCTACAAGGATGCATGGATTGTGCCATCCCTAGCAAAACCAAGTCTCACTCCTCTAAGAGAAGAAAACCAGTTTGGTGGACCCCTGCAATAAACAAGCTATACAATAGAAGGAGGAAACTAGTTCAGAAAAAAAAAACAAATCCCAAGAAGTAAAGACATCCCTGATCAGTATCAGTAAGAAACTAAGGTCCCTCATGAAATCATCCAAGGCTAACTTCGAAAGAAAAATAGCCAAGGATTCAAAAGATAACCACAAAGTCTTTTTTAGCTATGTTAAGAATCTAAGTGGCAACTCGCAGATATGCACTGAACTAGTGCAAAATAGCACAAAATATACTGAACCTGCTGATATTGCCAACATCCTGGCAGATAGATTCAATGCAAACTTCACCCCCCTCACCTCCAAAAGGGCCCACAACAATAATGGAAAAGTGTAGTGTCTCAAAAATCACAGACGCACATGTGAAAACAGCCCTTTCAAAAGCCAAAACACAGCGTCTATGGGACCAGATGGTGTCCCAGGATGTATCTTGCATGAACTACAGAACAAACTAACCCCCCACCTAAACACACTGTTCAGCCTCAGCCTTTCCACAGACTACATGCCCATAGAATGGTGCAGAGCAATGGTTATTCCTCTCCACAAAGGAGGGGCCACAACTGACCCTGGTAACTATCACTCCATAAGCCTGACTAGTCTGGTCTGCAAGGCTATGGAGCACATCATCATGGAACTCATTAACAAAGACATTGGGAACCTCCAAACACTTGACCCGACCCAGTTCAGCTTTGTTAAGGGTAGATCATGCCTACTAAACCTGGTTGACTTCTTTGAGACAGTCACCAAGGCCATAGACAAGGGAAAGGTGGTTCACACAGCCTACTTTGATCTAGCCAAGGCTTTCAACACCATTCTCCACTCAAGTATTGCAGAAAAACTCAACAGCCTGAACATAAACTCCTACATCATGAGATGGGTTGCCAACTGGCTTACAGATAGAACTCACACGGTAAGAAGAGTGGGCTCCAGGTCCGACTCTAAACCAGTCACAAGTGGTGTCCCACAAGGCTCGGTCCTGGGACCCCTACTGTTCGGCATATACTTCTCAGAAGTAGAGGCAAACACAGGAGGACTATGGCTGACCAAGTTTGCCGAAGACTGCAAACTGGGAGCCATAATTGACTCTCCGGCTGACACGGACATCCTCCAAAAGGGCCTTACTCAGACGGACACCTGGTGTCAATGTCATGGCCTCAAGCTAAATGCCAAAAAATGTATAGTCATCCCATTTGGAAAAAACAAAACACCCATGAATTGCCACATAGGTGGCAGCACCCTTAATACAGAAGAGGTAATAAGAGATCTGGGGACCCAGGTAGATAGTAATCTCTCCTTTGACAATTATTTTGCCAAAGTAGTTAGGAAATCATTCTATATGGCCCATCTAATTCCTAAAGGGTTTGCATCTAGAAATAAAGAGGTTATAGTGCCCCTCTACTCATCACTCATTAAACCCATCATAGAGTACAATGCCCCATTTGGGATGTACCTCACAAGACATCTACAACAACTGGAAAGGCCGCAGAAATACCTCACAGAGAGGATTACCGGCCTCAAACAGATGCCCTATGCAGGCGGTCTCAAAAAACTCCAGCTTTACTCTGTCGCATATCGCCTGTTCAGACACTTCCAACAGCTGGAAAGACCACAAAACTAATTCACCAAGAGGATTACTGGCCTCAAACATATGTCCTATGCAGCCCAGCTGAAAAAACTCCGGCTGTACTCAGTGGCATATCGCTTACTCAGAGGTGATCTCTGCCTGACTTACAAAGCCATGTCCAACTCAGAATTGATGGACATGCTCCACCTAAAGAAATCCAAGTCACTGCAAACCACATGCTCTAGTGAGCTTAACCTCACCACAACAATAAATAAAACATGCTGGTGGGATAGATTCCTGTCACAGAGACTCCCCATGCTTTGGAACAAAATTCCAAATTACATCAGGCAGAGCCCCTCACTAACACTCTTCAAGAGAAACCTTGACGAGTGGATGGGTAACAGAAAATACACCCCTAGGATCACTTCATTGGCTCTGTTTGACAGAGGATCAGTTAATTAATCAATGGGGTGGCAAAAGCTGACACACTCTGGCTAGGCTTATAAATGCCCTCAGGCAGATAGCCTAGTACCTACGTATGAACCTATGAACCTATGAATAATGATTTGCTAGTGATATTACAGATAACCACAGCTCCACAAGTAACATACATATATGGAGGTCATGCTAAACCAAGGATTGCCACATGTTCCAGATGACTACCATGACATAGCACATGACTTGGCCGTTGTCCAACTAGTTGATATAATGGTTAATGTACCCCCTATTTTGTTCTAGGACACATCAAGCATGTTGCCTTTTACTCTATTAATGATACATTTGGCTAACATACTTATCTTAAACACATACCTTAATTTCCAGTGGTATGGGTTCCCTCAATCTGTCTCTGGCTGTTCATCAATGCTGCCACACTAACCACAGTTGCTCTTAAGTGTTGTTGTCCTGCACAGTCTTCAGCCTATCTGTCTATGCCTATTGCTAGCAGCAGAAGCAGTAGCAGCAGCTTTAGCCTGTAGCACACACATCTGTATGTAAAAAGTAGCTGCTACAAACATTCTCTCTGTGCTGATGTTGTATCTGTACCCCAATAATTTCCACCTCTATATATGAGCAAGAGGATGGTATCTACGTTGAGGCCTTATATCTTGTTGAGTAGTTGCATGGGATTGGCTGATTATACTGCAAATCAGCTGTGTAGGCTGCATGTAGCATTTCTGTACCACAGATTCAGAGGCAATCACCTGCTAATGAAAACCATCAAAAAGGCAAACTTCTAGCTAGTGGAACCAGTGTGTGTATGAGAGTTAGTTCATATGGTTAACTCATTGACACATTACTTATATAGCAGGATCTTTCAACAGAGGAGTATTGTACTCCATCAGATATGTAACTGTTTTGTTTCCAACATGAAGCTTATATTTGTATGTACTTAGGGAGAATGGGGATGACATCAGTAAGCATGTGTTAGACCTGTACTGATGACATGGCATTGATCTCCAGCCCTGTTACATGTACAGAGGATGTAGAGTGCACCAAAGGTATAATGCTGTGCGATAACTAGGTACCCAGGCCTCCTGGATACTTCCTTTGTTAGCAGTTGTAACAGTACACTGCTATTTTGTTGGCACTGTTGTTTACACATATTATATGGGGGGGGGGTTATTGCTATGAAACTCATTTCAGTTGTGGAACTCACAGATACACTACAATGGACTTCTGTGTTGGGTATGTGATCATACATGAGTATCTGTCATGGCACAAACAGGACTAGGTCACTATTTCTACTATCATAGTTATGTCCACACCCTTTGTATGTTTGGCACACTGTTAAATATGAGATGTGTAATCAAGCGGTGAATACTGATAACCTTTCTTTATTGCTGTATCTTTACATACTGTACTCCCACATATGTGATCCTGATGTGTTCTCATTTATTTGTATTTCAGGATATATCATGCCTGCATGCATGTCACAAGGCACCATTTACTGAGGCAGAAAACAACCTCATCATTGAGGCTTTGCACCAACATTACCAGGTCCTGCTGTCCAGAGGGAGGGCAAATAGGCCAGAGCATGCAGCCCTGTAGGATGAACTTGTGCATAACATCAATTCTGTGGGTGACCAGAATCATACTTATGAGCAGGTGTGACACCATGCCACAGATATGATAAATTCAGCATGCAGACATGCAGCTGATGAGGCCAGAGATCATCAGGTCATTGGTGGTGGGCCTGCAGCAGAACAACCTCTCTCAGCCTCAGAAGAATTCCTGGCAAACCTTTCAACCCAGGACAGCTCCCAGGTATCCATCAACCAATATATTGTGGACGTGGGTGCCACTCATTCCTCTCAAGAGGAGCACCCGGGTATGCTTAGTTAGATCACCATTGGAATACTGTTGCATTCAGCATGTCAAGGTGCATATAGTTTATAGGTATCAGGTGTTTTATGGAGGGGGTTAGCTGAAGTTTTAAGCTCATGCAGAGATTGTGACTGACATACCTGTTAACATAGCAGCTACTGCAAATGTGAGATATTTGGATGTATTACCCCTGTTGCACTGTAACATGTGGTTCTGTTGCCATTATCTCTCACACAAATTTTTTCAGGACCATCAAGTATTGGAAGAGGCTGTGCTCCTGCTGCTGGTAAGCACAAAACTGTTTTGTCAGAGCTATAGATATAGTTAAATGTATTCGCTAAAGTGTCATCCCAGGTCTGCTGACTGGATTGAGGTACTGTCTGCATGATTGCAAAATGGACAGATATTTTCTGAATGTCCACAGTTTAGAGTCATACCTCAGCCTTGTAGGTGTGACCATAGTGATTGACTTGGCAGTATTGTTGGGACATTATAATGTCAACTGTGCAGATTTTTGCAGAATGTCACCAGTGTACATCATTTATGTTTTGCTCATGAGATTCTTGTTTAATGAATAATTATTTCAAAATAATTACAGATTGAGGTTAGAAAATAATGTTCTCATGTCCTACTATGTGATGTTGGGGGTTATGCAAGTCTGTAATAGTGACAGCAGTATATACAGCTTAACATATATTGCACCATAGTACTGCAGAGGATAGAAGTATTGCTTTTTCCTTTTTATCATAGGTGACCAGGGAGGTCTTTTCAGGCTTGTTGGCTGTTGGTGAAGCACCCACCAAGAGGAGAAAAGGCTGAGAGAAGAAGGGAGCCACTTTTGAGATTTTAAGTATTTTTTTCTCTGGTTTATTTGCTAAGTTTTTCTGCATAGCTGCCTAGTTTGAGCATTTTCTGGCTTGTTAAACTTAATTTCTGCATTAGTAGCTGCATTTAGTGCACAACCAAAAGTTGTTTACTGAATTTCCTGTTTGCACTTAATTTTAAATCGTTTTTTTCTCAAAACTTGCATATTTTCTGTCCTTGACCTAGCACTCTTGTGTGGGGTCATTTACTGCACTGTTATAACTTGATATTACCTGTGAACCTCTGCTATCTCTGAAAAAACAAAAATAAAAAAAATCTTGCTTTTTCCCACTTTTCTGAGATTTAAAAAAGTTCAGTTACAGGCTTGCTGTTTCCTGAACTGTTTGTAAGTTTCTGTGAGGCCATTTTTGCTTGGGCTAAAGGAAAGTCTCTCTGTTGATCAGTGGCAGTGAATAACATTGAGAAGCTTCCCTGCCCTCCATAGGAGTGGTTACTGACTTGAAACTGTAGTTTTATTGGCCAACAGGGGTCATTTCCAAAACTCCTTCATCTTCCTCTCTTAAAACCTAGTTGCCTCATGGTTTTGGCGTCTTTTCAGGCTTGTTGGCTGTTGGTGAAGCACCCACCAAGAGGAGAAAATGCTGAGAGAAGAAGGGAGCCACTTTTGAGATTTTAAGTATTTTTCTCTGTTTATTTGCTAAGTTTTTCTGCATAGCTGCCTAGTTTGAGCATTTTCTGGCTTGTTAAACTTGATTTCTGCATTAGTAGCTGTATTTAGAGCACAACCAAAAGTTGTTTACTGAATTTCCTGTTTGCACTTAATTTTAAATCGTTTTTTTCTCAAAACTTGCATATTTTCTGTCCTTGACCTAGCACTCTTGTGTGGGGTCATTTACTGCACTGTTATAACTTGATATTACCTGTGAACCTCTGCTATCTCAGAAAAGACAAAAAAAAAAAAAACTCTTGCTTTTTTCCCACTTTTCTGAGATTTAAAAAAGTTCAGTTACAGGCTTGCTGTTTCCTGAACTGTTTGTAAGTTTCTGTGAGGCCATTTTTGCTTGGGCTAAAGGAAATTATCTCTGTTGATCAGTGGCAGTGAATAACATTGAGCAGCTTTCCTGCCCCCCGTAGGAGTGGTTACTGACTTGAAACTGTAGTTTTATTGGCCAACAGGGGTCATTTCCAAAACTCCTTCATCTTCCTCTCTTAAAACCTAGTTGCCTCGTGGTCTTGGCATCTTTTCAGGCTTGTTGGCTGTTGGTGAAGCACCCACCAAGTGGAGAAAATGCTGAGAGAAGAAGGGAGCCACTTTTTAGATTTTAAGTATTTTTTCTCTGTTTATTTGCTAAGTTTTTCTGCATAGCTGCCTAGTTTGAGCATTTTCTGGCTTGTTAAACTTGATTTCTGCATTAGTAGCTGTATTTTTAGCAGAACCAAAAGTTGTTTACTGAATTTCCTGTTTGCACTTAATTTTAAATAGTTTTTTTCTCAAAACTTGCATATTTTCTGTCCTTGACCTAGCACTCTTGTGTGGGGTCATTTACTGCACTGTTATAACTTGATATTACCTGTGAACCTGTGCTATCTCTGAAAAAACAAAAACAAAAAAAAATATTGCTTTTTTCCCACTTTTCTGAGATTTAAAAAAGTTCACTTACAGGCTTGCTGTTTCCTGAACTGTTTGTAAGTTTCTGTGAGGCCATTTTTGCTTGGGCAAAAGGAAAGTCTCTCTGTTGATCAGTGGCAGTGAATAACATTGAGAAGCTTCCCTGCCCTCCATAGGAGTGGTTACTGACTTGAAACTGTAGTTGTATTGGCCAACAGGGGTCATTTCCAAAACTCCTTCATCTTCCTCTCTTAAAACATAGTTGCCTCGTGGTTTTGGCGTCTTTTCAGGCTTGTTGGCTGTTGGTGAAGCACCCACCAAGAGGAGAAAATGCTGAGAGAAGAAGGGAGCCACTTTTGAAATTTTAAGTATGTTTCTCTGTTTATTTGCTAAGTTTTTCTGCATAGCTGCCTAGTTTGAGCATTTTCTGGCTTGTTAAACTTGATTTCTGCATTAGTAGCTGTATTTAGAGCACAACCAAAAGTTGTTTACTGAATTTCCTGTTTGCACTTAATTTTAAATCGTTTTTTTCTCAAAACTTGCATATTTTCTGTCCTTGACCTAGCACTCTTGTGTGGGGTCATTTACTGCACTGTTATAACTTGATATTACCTGTGAACCTGTGCTATCTCTGAAAAAACAAAAACAAAAAAAAATATTGCTTTTTTCCCACTTTTCTGAGATTTAAAAAAGTTCACTTACAGGCTTGCTGTTTCCTGAACTGTTTGTAAGTTTCTGTGAGGCCATTTTTGCTTGGGCAAAAGGAAAGTCTCTCTGTTGATCAGTGGCAGTGAATAACATTGAGAAGCTTCCCTGCCCTCCATAGGAGTGGTTACTGACTTGAAACTGTAGTTGTATTGGCCAACAGGGGTCATTTCCAAAACTCCTTCATCTTCCTCTCTTAAAACATAGTTGCCTCATGGTTTTGGCGTCTTTTCAGGCTTGTTGGCTGTTGGTGAAGCACCCACCAAGAGGAGAAAACGCTGAGAGAAGAAGGGAGCCACTTTTGAAATTTTAAGTATGTTTTCTCTGTTTATTTGCTAAGTTTTTCTGCATAGCTGCCTAGTTTGAGCATTTTCTGGCTTGTTAAACTTGATTTCTGCATTAGTAGCTGTATTTAGAGCACAACCAAAAGTTGTTTACTGAATTTCCTGTTTGCACTTAATTTTAAATCGTTTTTTTCTCAAAACTTGCATATTTTCTGTCCTTGACCTAGCACTCTTGTGTGGGGTCATTTACTGCACTGTTATAACTTGATATTACATGTGAACCTGTGCTATCTCTGAAAAAACAAAAACAAAAAAAAATCTTGCTTTTTTCCCACTTTTCTGAGATTTAAAAAAGTTCAGTTACAGGCTTGCTGTTTCCTGAACTGTTTGTAAGTTGCTGTGAGGCCATTTTTGCTTGGGCTAAAGGAAAGTCTCTCTGTTGATCAGTGACAGTGAATAACATTGAGCAGCTTCCCTGCCCCCACCCCCGTAGGAGTGGTTACTGACTTGAAACTGTAGTTTTATTGGCCAACAGGGGTCATTTCCAAAACTCCTTCATCTTCCTCTCTTAAAACATAGTTGCCTCATGGATTTGGCATCTTTTCAGGCTTGTTGGCTGTTGGCGAAGCACCCACCAAGAGGAGAAAACGCTGAGAGAAGAAGGGAGCCACTTTTGAGATTTTAAGTATTTTTTCCTCTGTTTATTTGCTAAGTTTTTCTGCATAGCTGCCTAGTTTGAGCATTTTCTGGCTTGTTAAACTTGATTTCTGCATTAGTAGCTGTATTTAGAGCACAACCAAAAGTTGTTTACTGAATTTCCTGTTTGCACTTAATTTTAAATCGTTTTTTCTCAAAACTTGCATATTTTCTGTCCTTGACCTAGCACTCTTGTGTGGGGTCATTTACTGCACTGTTATAACTTGATATTACCTGTGAACCTCTGCTATCTCTGAAAAAACAAAAACAAAAAAAAATCTTGCTTTTTTCCCACTTTTCTGAGATTTAAAAAAGTTCAGTTACAGGCTTGCTGTTTCCTGAACTGTTTGTAAGTTTCTGTGAGGCCATTTTTGCTTGGGCTAAAGGAAAGTCTCTCTGTTGTTCAGTGGCAGTGAATAACATTGAGCAGCTTCCCTGCCCCCCATAGGAGTGGTTACTGACTTGAAACTGTAGTTTTATTGGCCAACAGGGGTCATTTCCAAAACTCCTTCATCTTCCTCTCTTAAAACCTAGTTGCCTCGTGGTTTTGGCATCTTTTCAGGCTTGTTGGCTGTTGGAGAAGCACCCACCAAGAGGAGAAAAGGCTGAGAGAAGAAGGGAGCCACTTTTGAGATTTTAAGTATTTTTTCTCTGTTTATTTGCTACGTTTTTCTGCATAACTGCCTAGTTTGAGCATTTTCTGGCTTGTTAAACTTGATTTCTGCATTAGTAGCTGTATTTAGAGCACAACCAAAAGTTGTTTACTGAATTTCCTGTTGGTACTTAATTTTAAATCGTTTTTTTCTCAAAACTTGCATATTTTCTGCCCTTGACCTAGCACTGTTGTGTGGGTTCATTTACTGCACTGTTATAACTTGATATTACCTGTGAACCTCTGCTATCTCTGAAAAAACAAAAACAAAAAAAAGTCTTGTTCTTTTCCCACTTTTCTGAGATTTAAAAAAGTTCAGTTACAGGCTTGCTGTTTCCTGAACTGTTTGTAAGTTTCTGTGAGGCCATTTTTGCTTGGGCTAATGGAAAGTCTCTCTGTTGATCAGTGGCAGTGAATAACATTGAGCAGCTTCCCTGCCCCCCGTAGGAGTGGTTACTGACTTGAAACTGTAGTTTTATTGTCTGTTTTGGGTCTATTCCTGCTTCATTCCAGCCCCTGCTATCAAGCACGCCTTAACGTGCTTTAGCCTTGTTAAGCGGAGTTGTCACTAGAGCAGCATCGGGCAGCGCCGGTTTAACAAGGTTAAACTTTTCTAGCTCCATAAAGTCTGTTCTTCAATTTTTCCCTTAGAACTGCTCTGTTAGGAACCTAAACAGTTTACACCTTCACTAAAAAGTGCAGCACTTGTTCCTAATTGCTTTTTCTTCTCAAAAAGCTCAGCACTTGTCTTAAAAGCATATCCCTTGTCTTATAAGCATTTTCTTTGCAGGTCAAGCACTCCTATATTATACAAATCCCTCACTTGCAAACCCCAGGGGTGCCCACTTCCCTGCTAAGCCCTCTACTTTTCTGTCTCATACCAACTCATAATTCTTTCTAGCATGTCGAAGGGTCAGATGCTGGCGTCCTCTCCTGCCCAGTTGGTGAATCTGGGAATTCTGAGGCAATGTTACAATTGCCTCATGTACACGGACAACCCTCTCCTCCTCCCACATAACACTAACACTTGCGAGAGATGCAGCTATTTAGCCAAACTGGAGGCTGAGCTCTCTCAACTCAAGACTGGCAAGACCAGGCAGGAGGAGAAGGCAACTACACACACCACAATACAAGTCTCACATAACTCAACAACACCACTGAATCAAACACATAAACACACTAAGACATACTCGGAGGCTCTGAGTAAAAATTTACCTTAACAGCAAAGGCCTCCAAAGCAGACACCCAAGCAACTGCAAACTCAAGACACCACACAAACAACACATAAAAAACAAAATCAGTCTGCAAAGCAGTCACTGCCCTTAAGGCCAAATACAACACCAAACATACTTGTCATAGGTGACTCCCTAGTCAGACACACTGACGTCCCACTCACCAGGCTGAACAAGGAGAAGGTCACGGTAAGCTGCCTATCGGGCGCTAGAATCCGCCACATAACACAAGCACTCAGGTCACTCCATGGCAAGTACAAGTATGACACAGTCATTGTCCATGCTGGTGTGAATGACCTGAGACGTACCTCCCTGGACTGCATGAAAAGAGACATAGAGGAGCTCTCTGATTACATAGCCCAGGCAGGTATGACCCTGACCCTGAGCAGTATCCTTCCTTCACCACGAATGATGCCACAATATAGTGACAAGATGATCAGCTTTAACAATTTTCTCAATTTCTGGTGTCATTCAAAGGGGATCCAGTGTCTGTCTGCTTGGGATGACATGCTTGACAAGCCACGCTGCTTCGCAAGGGACGGCTTGCACCTGTCACCCCTGGGATTCCGGATATTGGCTAAGGCTCTTGCCACCCCCATAGTGCCTTTTTTAGGCAAGGCTCAAATTCTAAACCTACCACCCTAGAAAACAAAAATGGGAAGAAACTAAGGGTAATGCTGCTCAATGCCAGAAGTCTAAATCTCAAAATGCACGCACTCGAGGCCCTTCTCAGTATGGAGAACATCGATGTCTGTGCTGTGACTGAAACCTGGTTCAAGGCTCCTGAGAGCACCCCGGCACTATCAGGTTTTACCTCATATCATGCTTTCCGGCCCCAAAACCTGGACCATACCACAAAAGGAGGGGGTGTATCCATATTCATCAAGGATACCCACACCTCCAGGTTGGTGGCTACGCACAAAGCATCGGAAACCATCCAGGTGCAATTAACCATAGGCAAAACTGCTCTACAATTTGTAGCATGCTACAGGCCACCCTCTCAAACTCAGGAAACCCACACAGCCTTCCTGAAGACACTGGAGGGTACAAATGTATCACCAAACACCATCATATTGGGTGACTTCAACTACCCGAATATAGACTGGGAACATTACTCAAGCCCCAACTTTCTAGCCCAAAGGTTCCTGGAGTTCATAAATTCAAATGCCATGGAACAACTAGTCACCGTCCCCACAAGAGGAAAAAATATACTAGATCTCATCATCACAAACATGGGGACAAAATGCTCCACACCGGAAGTATATCCCTCTTTGGTGAGATCAGATCATAAACTAATCTCACTAGAAATCCACATCCCGCCCCTACCCCAAACAAAAAAGACCACAGTGAAGAACTTCTCTAAAGCAAACTTCACACTACTCAAGACAGGTGTGGTATCCTTCAAGGCCCCCGAGCCAGTGGAAACCACAACCCAAGCTGCGGAAGCCCTTACAAATGCCTTCTATTTACACCTTCAGGACTGCATGGATCAGGCAATCCCAAATAAAACCAAGACTCTTTCCACCAAGGGCAAACGTCCAGTCTGGTGGACCCCAGCCATAAACAAACTTTACAATAAGAGGAGAAAGCTATTACATGATAGAGCAAAATCCCAAAAAGGGAAGGCATCTTTGATCAGTACTAGCAAGAAACTACGATCCCTCATAAAATCATCAAAGGCCAACTTTGAGAAAAAAATTGCCATAGATTCAAAAGACAATCATAAGGCCTTCTTCAGCTATGTCAGAAACCTGGGTGGAAACTCCCAGATATGCTCAGAATTAGTCCAAAATGATACAAAAATCACTGAGCCCACAGACATTGCCAACATACTGGCAGACAGGTTCAGCGCAAACTTCACCCCCTCTCCCCCCAAAAGGAGAGATAACTATCCCAACAGAGAGTAGCCTCCCAGACATCTCAAATGTGCAGGCGAAAGCTGCTCTCTCTAAAGCTAAAAACACAGCGTCAATGGGACCGGATGGTGTCCCCGGCTGTGTGCTACATGAACTCAATGAGGAACTAAACCCGCACATAAGGCAGCTGTTTAATCTTAGCCTTACCACAGGATATGTGCCCAAGGAGTGGCGTACGGTAACTGTGGTCCCACTCCACAAAGGTGGTGCCTCTACGGACCCTGGTAATTACCGCCCCATAAGCTTAACAAGCCTGGTCTGCAAAGCTATGGAGAGGATCATAATGGAACTCATAAACAAGGACACAGGGGACTTGCAGACCTTGGACCCAACCCAGTTTGGCTTTGTCAAGGGCAGATCTTGCCTTTTGAACCTGGTCGACTTCTTCGAAACAGTTACCAAGGCCATTGATGAGGGAAAGGCAGTCCATACAGCCTACCTTGACCTTGCAAAAGCTTTCGACACAATACCCCACTCGGGTATCATAGAGAAACTTACCAGCTTAAATGTAAACCCATATGTCACAAGATGGGTTGCAAACTGGCTAAAGGACAGAACCCACAGGGTTAGAGTTGCTGGAGCCATGTCAGACTCCAAGCTGGTTACAAGTGGTGTCCCACAGGGCTCAGTCATTGGCCCCCTATTGTTCGGCATCTACTTCTCAGAAGTACAGGCAAACATAGGAGGACTATGGCTAACAAAGTCTGCAGATGACTGCAAACTGGGTGCCATAGTAGATAGTACATCGGACACAGACATCCTTCAGAGGGGTCTCACGGAAACTGATAGCTGGTGCCAGAGCCATGGCCTGAAGTTAAACGCAAAAAAGTGTATAGTCATACCCTTCGGGAAAAACAAGGTAACCCCAAGCTACCATATAGGTGGCAACCCACTAAGCACAGAAGAGGTTATCAGGGACCTGGGTACCCAGGTTGACAGTGGCCTCTCGTTTGACACTCACGTTGCTAAAGTGGTTCGAAAGACCTTCTACATTGCCCATCTGATCATGAAGGGATTCACATCCAGATCAAGGGAGGTCATTGTTCCCCTGTACTCTTCACTTATCAGACCAATGATTGAGTACAATGACCCATTCGGGATGTATCTCACCCGACACCTGCAGCAATTGGAGAGACCCCAAAAGTTCCTCACCAAAAGGATAAAGGGACTCCAAAACCTGTCATATACTGCCAGACTGAAGAAACTCCAACTCTATTCAGTTGCATACCGTCTGCTCAGAGGTGACCTGTGCCTGACATACAAGGCCATGACCAACCCAGAATTAATGGACATGCTCCACCTCAAAAAATCCAAATCCACCAGAACCACTAGAGCAAGTGACTTAAACCTTAGCACGGATATAAATAGGACGTGCTGGAGGGATAGATTTATCACCCAGAGACTCCCCATGCTGTGGAATAAAATCCCGGTCCATGTGAGGCAGAGCACCTCGCTGGCTCTGTTCAAGAGAAATCTTGACCGGTGGATGGGAGATCGTAGGTTTACCCCGGGAATCATCTCTGTGTCACTGCTGGACAGAGGCACAACAAACTAATGGGCACATTATTTCTAAGATAAGGGGTGGCGTAAGCCGCATAACTTTGGGCTAGGCTTATAAATGCCTTAGGGCAGATAGCCTAGTATAAACCTATGAACCTATGAACCTATGAGGTTGGTCTTTTTCACCTTCACAACCTGATGTCAGTGTCCCCCCAGACTCTGACGATAATGCTGGGAAAATTGAGGCACAGCTGGGGGTTGCAGAGGCTAAATCAGACACAGAGGTTGACATCCCTCATCCACCTTCATTATCACCTTACAAAGTCAGTATGCCTACACATACCTAGTCCCCTGAGGCCACAGATATTGGAGAGTTGGATGGCATGGACATTGAATCGGGAAGTGTGGATACTGTGGCTTCACTGACTTCCAGCATTGGCCATAGGCAAACAGTTGGTGGGGTTCCACACAGGCAGATTGATAGAAGAGCTCACAGGAGGCCTGCTTTCCCTCCACCACCTGTCACAGGTGTTTCATTGCATGTCACTTGGCATATATTTAGGGACATCATGGAGGCACAGGCAGGTTCAGAAAGAAATTCCCAGTGAATGCTCAGGGTTATGGATGCAGCACAATCTGACATCTGTGACTGCCTCCACCGTGTTGCTGATACCCTGGAACAGTTGACTGACAAAGTGGAAAGAGGTAGGGTCTGAGATAGATTGCACAATATCTTGCTTGGAACGCATGTTTTCTGTAATGGAATGTCTGACTGGAGTTGAGCATTGATCTTGTAGGCATAGGTCAGCAACTACATCTGCTGAGAGTCAATATGGTGGTGCACAATTACACTCCTGAAGTGGAAGTGCATCCAGTGCTCTAGAGGGAAGTGTGCTATCCACACCAAGACATAGTAGGCCATGGGCTCATGGTCTTGGGCATTCCTGTGGAGGACACATTCCCAGCATACCTCAGTCACCCTCAGGTAGTACCACAGCATCTGACCTTGGGTGTGGAAGTGCCGGTGCAGCTTCTGGCAGAGCCAGTTCTCATGTTCAGGGGTGGAGACAAAGAACTCTCAGCTCTACCATGCATGGCTCACAGATGTCCAACATACAGACATGTAGGTCAGCACTGAGCTTGGCTGTGTTCATGCAGACACTTGCAAACCACTGTCACATTGAGGGCACCTACAGACATAGATGCAACATTTCCATGGTCCATCTTGCCTGCTTCCTTCCTGACTCACACACACACACACACACACACACACACACACACACACACACACACACACACACACACACTCTCTTGCCAACCTATTGGGTGAGCCTAGGCCTCCTGCACCCCCCAACACAACACCCTGTGCAAGCTGTGATAACTGTGCCACATCCCTATTATCTTTTTCATGGATGCATGGAAATAAAAATACTTGCGGATGTACAGGGTGACTATCTACATTAATATTAATTCATTTTATCCATTGTTGCTGCTGACATGCTACTTGTACTGATCCTTTATAGATCCTGTACTTTGCCATTTATAATGTGTATAGCATGATCTGTGTACATTATGATGGATGCTGTTGTAAGGGCTGTAGAGCCACACAATGAAATGTATTTCACTTCCAGCATTGTGTTGGAAACACCTATGAGTACATGTCTATAATCAACCCCTCAACATCAGAGCACAGGATTGAATGTCAGCACAGGAGAGAAATTTCATCAGAAAGGTAATACAGTATATGTTCATGGCTTCATAGGTTCATAGGTGTTTACTAGGGTAATGAACAGAAGGGCTTTTTTAAGCCTAGACATGCATCCTAAAGCTCTAACTAGGTCTGACATTCCTTGATAAGTGTAAGCAGGGTTTTAGGAGATAAAACATTTACAAGCAGGAGTCTGGGAGATGAACTATTTATGTTTCCCTGTGTCCATTAGAGGCATAGGTCCCAAACCAGGAGTGATTCTCCTGTTCCCCATCCAATTGTGTAACTTGCACTTGATTTGTGTTAGGACGGAACTCTGCTTCACATGGATGGGGAGCCTGTTCCATACAGGATGTAGTCTCTGGGGTACATGCCTGTCACTTCAGCACATCCTATTTATACCACAGGCAAGGTGTAGGTCTGTAGAATGGGTAATTCTTGTGCTAGTTGTTTTGTGGATATGCAGGAGGTCCACAGTGGAGTCTGACAATGCTCTGTATGGCAGGCATACATCTCCCCTCCAAAGGCTGCAGGACACAGAATACAGGGCAGGACCTTAACATGGTCTGCATAGGACATTCTATGCATGCCCTGTATTGGTTTAGTGAGGAACCTATGTTGTTTTTCCAATTGTCGGATATGCCTGGTTAGGTATAAACCAAAGGTGGCATTGCACTCAATGGTAGGTCTGATGAATGCTGAATACAGTGAAACAATGACTTCCTTGGACTTGCATGCCATACCTTTGTCTATACTTTGTGCAACATTGAATGATTTTCCCAATACTGTAGACATGTGGCAGTCAAAAGCTAGATTACTAACTATGTGTATCCCTGAGTCCATGACTATTGGGTGAACTGTTAAAGGTGTGCTGTCAATATGATAGTTTCCAGTGGTGGATGACTTCTCAAAGCATAGTACTGTGCATTTCTTGGCATTTAGTGTTGCTCCATGGCTCTGACACTAGTTATATGTCTGGGTCAGCCCCTCCTAGAGAACATTTGTGTTAGTGTGGGATTCAATGACAGCTCCTAATTTGCAGTCAACTGCAAATTTAGTCAGCCAAAGATGACTGTCAGTGGACTTGACTTCAGAGAAGTAAATGCCTAAAAGGAGCAGTCCAAGGAATGATTTGTGAGGGAGTCCACTTGTGACTGGCCTGTTTTTAGAGGTGGAATCCCCAGTGCTAACTTCCTGGGTCCTGTCTATGAGCAATTTCCCTAGCTACTGTTTGACATTATAGTTTGTACCTAACCTCTTGTGTTTGTCAATAATGCCTGATGGAAGTATAGTGTCACGTGCCTTATCCGGCCATGGTAGGCAGTGTGAACCAATTTTCCCTCAGCCATTGCTTTGGTTACCTTCACAAAAAGGTCTACCAGGTTGGGTAGGCATGGTCTGCCCTTGGCACAACCAAACTGGGCTTGGTCCAGTGTCTGGAGGTGTACTGCACCTCTACTGATCATTTCCATGATTATTCTTTTCATGGCTTTACATATCAGACAAGTGAGACTCCTGTGGCTGTAGTCTCCAGTGTCTATAGATGGCCAACCTTTGTGCAGAGGGATGACTGCTGCTGTTCTCCATTCATGAGGTACAAAGCCTGTTTGGTGGCTACAGTGAAATAGTAGTTCCAGAGGCCCTGAAAGTTCATGTGAAAGTAGCAGACTCCAACTCCGACTTCAGACCAGTGATAAGTGGAGTACCACAGTGTTCAGTCCTGGGTCGTCTCCTGTTTGGTATCTACTTTTCTGATGTACAGGCTAACACAGAAGTTCTTTGGCTAATGAAGTTCACAGATGACTGCAAACTAGGAGCCATAATCAAAACTCTTAATGATGTGGACATCCTACAAAATGGCCTCATGGAGACAGATGCCTGGTGTCAAAGCCACAGCCTCAAGCTCAATGCCAAAATGTGCATTGTCATCCCCTTTGGTAAAAACTCTGTACCCATGAACTGCCACATAGGCGGTAGTCTACTTAACACTGAAAGTGTGATAAGAGACCTTGGGACACAGGTGGACAGTAGTCTCTCCTTTGATAATCACATTGCCACAGTAGTCAGGAAATCCTTCTATGTGGCACACCTCATCACAAAATGCTTCTCATCCAGGAAAAATAGGTCACTGTTCCCCTCTACTCATCACTCATTAAACCCATTATAGAGTACAATGCCCCTTTTGGTATGTACCTCACAAGACATCTACAACAACTGGAAAGGCCGCAGAAATACCTCACAGAGAGGATTACCGGCCTCAAACAGATGCCCTATGCAGGCGGTCTCAAAAAACTCCAGCTTTACTCTGTCGCATATCGCCTGTTCAGAGGTGATCTCTGCCTAACATACAAAGCTATGTCAAACCCAGAGCTGTTGGAATGCTCCACTTAAAGAAATCCCAATCCCTCCAAGCTACATGCTCTAGGGACCTAAACCTTGTCACTACAATAAACAAAACATGCTGGAGGGATAGATTCCTGTCCCAGAGACTTCCCATTCTCTGGAACAAACTACCTATCTATATCAAACAAAGCTCCTCATTAGCACTCTTCAAGAAAAATCTTGATGATTGGATGGGAAATAGGAAATTCACCCCGTGGATCACCTCTGTGGCTCTGCTTGACAGGGGCACAGGAAAATAATTTTCTTGGGTGGTGAAAGCCAGGGCACCTTTTTAGCTAGGCTTATATAGGCCCTAGGACCAATAGCCTAGTACCTACCTATGAACCCATGAACCTATGTTTCATGCTATTCGGAAGGCACACTGGGATATTGTCTGGGTCCATTGATGCAGTGTACTTGGTCTTAGAGACAGCATTAAGGACCTGTTCCCTAGTGTTAGTAGGGCTACTTATATTTGATGGTATTTCCTGAGGAAAGGTTGAAGGATAAAGTTGAGGATCAATTTATCAAGCAGGAGGTTTTCTCTGTCTACTGCCTCACTATAGGTTGTTCAATTTACAATGAGATGTGCACACATTCATGTCTTCCCTTTGAGGTTGTAGACATAGCTAAAGTATGCTTTGCTGTTGTCCTTGGCCTGGAAGCCCAAACTTACCTCAGATCTGGCTTTAGCAGACTTCATTTGTCCTCTGATTATTTTCTTTACTTTAATGAGAGCGCTTTTTTCTTGCTGTGTGCTGAACCTCCTACATTTTGCCATGAGTTTCTTCCTTCTGTTATACAGCCTATTGATTCTCTGATTCCACCAGGGTGGCTTGATTTTGAATTAGTTCTGTACTTCTCCCTCTTGGGTATGGCTGTCTCTATGCAGCTATTAACATGCTTGTACAGGGCTTCTATAAACACTTCAACATAGGCTACAGTGTTCTCAGTGTTTATGGGGGCTTGAGATTTGGCCAGTTTATCACCTAATAGCTAGAGGTTAGCCGTAGAGTAGTTCCTGAATATTCCATGTCTATCTGGGGTCCATGTTTTATATTTACTTCAAAGAAGACCAATTTGTATTCGGACCTTGCCACAGAAGACATTACAGTGCAGGGTTGTGCATGACTTTCCCATATTGGTAAGGACCAGATCCAGTATGGTTACACCCCTGGTTGGTGTGTTGGATATCTGGTCCAGGGAGTTTATGTTTATAAAAGCCAGGAATCTCTGTACCTGTATGTTGTCATATAGAATTCACAGTTAATAGTGGGATAATGAAAGTCACCCATGAATATTGTATTGGGTTGGATGGTTAGGCTTTCTAATAAGTTTACATTCATGCATACCATGTCCTGGGACACGGGGGGGGGGGGGGGCTATAGCTTGCATGGAAGTAGTATTGGATTTTGCATATTGCGAATTAAACCTGGAGCAGCTCAAGTGTACTGTCCTATTTGACCAGACTTGAAGTATCTTTAGCTTTAATGTACATTGGGACTCCTCCACCTTTAGACCCTGCCTGTGAATTAACTCATCTAAATGTGTGAAAGGCATAATAAGCTTGCACTGTTGGTGTGTTCTTTGTGGCTTTAAGTCATGTGTCAGTGACCACACAGATGTTTTCTGAGAGCTCAAATAAGTATCTCTAAGTATAGTCTAAGGCAGTATGTCACAAGTCAAGTACTCCCATATGGACTATGACTGAGTCATACCTTAGGAAGTTACTAGGCTAATGGTCCTAGGGTCCTTACAAGCCTAGCCAAATTCAACCCTTATTTCCATGATCAGCACCAATTGCCCCAGTCCAAGAGGGACACAGGTGGAACCCCCAGGGTGAATTTACGGTTACACATCCAATCGTTTACATTGCATTTGAAGAGGTCCAATGAGGTGCTCTGTTTGACATGAAATGAGACTCCATTCCAAAGGTGTGGTAACCTCTGGGAGACCCTCCAGCATGTTCTATTACTGTCACATACCAGGTTAAGGTCTTTAGAGGGAGTAACCCATGTACCATTTGATTTGTGAATATGCAGCATTTCCAATGAAGTGTGGTCAAAGATTGCCTGATATGCAAAGCATAGATTGTCTCTGACTACTCTATATGAAACAGAATAAAACAACAGTGATTTAAGACAATCCCCAAAGGACAGATGCTGAAGACATTGAATTATCCTTGTGAGGAATATTTGTGGTCTCTCCAATTGCTGCAGTTGCTTGGAAAGGTGCACACCAAAAGGGCTGTTGTATTCCATTATTGGCCTGATGAGGGGAGAGTACAGAGAGCTTATAACTTCTTTCATTTTCTGGATGCAATGGCCTTACTTATGAGATGAACAACATAGAATGCCCTTCTTACCACTGTGGAGACATGGCGATCAAAGGTAAGGTTACTGTCAACCTGTGTGCCCAGGTCTCTCACCAGTGAGTGCATACTTAGGGTTTTGTTATTGATGTGGTAGTTGGCAGGAACATTGTATGTACTGAGAGAGATGATAATACATTTTTTGTACTGAGGTTAAGGCCCTGGCTTTGGCATCAACCATTGTGTGTGTAAGACCCTCTTTTAGGATGTTGACATCATATGGCTATTCTATTACCGCTCCCGGTTTGCAGTCATCAGCAAACTTTGTCAGCCACAGACCTTTAGCTTTAGCTTGTACTTTGGAGGAGTAGGTTGCAAACAACAGAGGTGCCAAGACAGATCCCTGTGGAGCACCACTGGTTACAGGTCTGCTGTTGGAGGTAGATTCCCCTATTTTGACTATATGGGTTCTATCAGTGAGCCAGTCAGTGACACATCTAATGATATAAGGGTTGATACATAGCTGGGTGAGTTTGTCAATGATGCCAGAGTGGGGGATAGTGTCAAACACATTGGCTAAGGCTAGGTAAGCTGTATGCACAGATGTGCCCTTGTCCAGGGCCTTGGTGAATGTCTCAAAGAAGTCCACAATGTTTCACAGGCATTATCTCCCTTTGACAAATCCAAACTGAGTAGGAGCAAGTGTTTGGTTATCTATATCTTTGTTGATAAGGTTCATGATGATTTGCTCCATGGCCTTGCAGACAAGGCTAGTCAAGCTAATAGGTCTATAGTTCTTGGGGTCAGTGGAAGCAGCATCTTTGTGCAAGTGAATAATGGTGGTCATTTTCCATTCATGTAGGACAAAGTCAGTGCATAGACTATGATTAAAAAGAGTACCCAATGGTGTTGCTAATTCTTGTTGTAGCCCATGCAGGATTCACCATAGATGCTGTGTTTTTGGCCTTAGAGGATCCGTTTATGACTTGCACTTTGGAGATACAAGGTAAGGGACTGGTGGTAGGGATGTCATGAGGTATGTGTGTTGGGGACAGGGGAATGAAGTTTTCATAGAACTTGTCAGCTAAGAGGTTAGTTATGTCCACAGGCTCAGTATATGTGGTATCATTAACTACCAGTTTGGCACAAATCTGACCCTGTTCTTTTAGGTTACAGATGTAACTAAAGAATGCCTTATGGTTGTCCTTAGTTGAGGAATCTAATTTGGATTCCTAGTTTGCCTTTGAGGACATCACAAGAAGTCTTATTGGCTTGTTTAAGCTGAGGAGGGAGTGTTTCCATTGTAGGGTTCACTCTCATTTACTCTTAGAGAACAATTTCTTCCTGTTATAGTAAAGTCTGTTAATGACAGTTGTCCACCAGGCAGGTTTGCTATTCCTTGTGGAGCTTGTTTTGGTCCTATCAGGTATAGCCCAGTCAATGCAGTTAAATAAGTGTTTGTATAAAGCATTGATGTCGAAGTTTGCATAGTTGCCAGTTCCATCTGAGGAGGGGAGAGGTGCAGTACAGCTATTTATACCATCCTGTAAGAGGTAATAATGTGTTTTGTAGAAGTGTTTTAGTTTCCTTGCTGTTGGGCGAGTGACAGTTACTTTGAGACTGATTTGTGGTCAGATTTCACTAGGGAAGACCTCATAGTGGGGGTGCTAGAGTGCTCCCCCCCCATATTGGTAAGCACCAGATCTGGGATGTTGGCACTCCTTATGGGGGTTTCAACTAGCAGGTCCAGTGCATTGGAGTTAACAAAGTCGAGGAGCCTTTGGGAAACTGAGTTACAGCACGAGTAATTTACCCGGTCAATGGATGGTTAGTTAAAGTTGACCAAAGCCAGGGTGTTTGGATGCATCGTGATAGACTGAAGTAGATCCAAATAGGCAGAGTGGGTGTCTTGATTCACAAACAGGGTAATTCTACTGGCAATGACTTGAATAGGTTTTTTATCAACAGTTAATTGCACCTGAAGTATCTCCAGGCAATTCTACAGTTTAACTGATCTGGAGGTGTATTTATCTGTAGTGAATATCGATACAATGCCTCCTTTAGATTTCATGCCTTCAGTTTGTAGTCTGAAAGTGTGGAAGGAGGTGTAGCCCGATATGGTTGGGGTGCTCTCCACAGCCATGAACCAGGTCTCCATGACTGCACAAGTGTGTATGCCTTCCAAGGTGAGAAATGCTGCCAATGAGTGCAGTTTTGTGTTGAGACTCCTAGCATTTAGCAGCATAACCTTCAGGTTGTTTTTAGATAGAGTTTTTACATTGGGAATTTTGTCCTTGAGACACCACTTTAAAAAGGCACTATGGGGGTGGCAAGAGCCTTGGCCAGTATCAGAAATCCCTGGGTGACAGATGAAGACAATCTCTGTCAAAGCATCAAGGTATGTCGATCATGTCATCTCAGGTTGACAGATAGTGTATCTCTTTAGAATGACACCAGAAACTAAGGTAATTATTGAGGTCAATCATTTTCTGTTTGTACTTAGGCATCATCATAGGTGAAAGCAAAATGCTTTTTAAGGCTATGGACATACCTGCCTGAGAAACATAATTGTAGAGTTCAGTCATGTCTCTTTTCATATAGTCCAAAGAGGTACATCTCAAGTCATTCACACCAACATGGACTATGACAGAGTCACAACAGTACCTGTTTTTTGGATATGTGAGTGCATGTGTGATATGACAGATCCTGGCACCTGAAAGACAGCTGACTGTGACCTTCTCCTTATCCAGACTGGTGAGAGGGGCATCTGTGTGTCTCACAATAGAATCACCTATGACTAATATGCTTGAGTTTGTGTTTTGCTTTAGGAGTTTGACCTGGGAGACACTGGTGTGTGAGCTATTATGTGTAATGTATTCTGCGGAGGAAGTATTATGTGTGCTAGTGTTTGTGTTTTGGAGGTCACTGGTGTTTAGGTATGTTTCTGGTAATAACCTCCACACAGAAAGTGGGCTGGATGCAGATGTCTGTGACACCCTCATCATGTCCCCATTTGGTCTTTGAAAAGTACCTGTAGCCAGTATCCTAAGGGCTACACATACCTTAGTTTCCACTGGGATGGGTTCCCCTTTGTTAGCTCTGTCTTTTAGTTGAGGGCAGCAGAGCTCACTGAGTTCTTGTAATATGTCCCTGTCTACCCTGTAGCACTCTACAGTCTCCACCTCATATAGCTTCTGGAAGGTTACCCTGGGCCTGAACACTCTTCTCCTCCACAACCTAGAGCTATTGTCAGCAGCACCAGCAGCACTGACTTTAGCATCTAACACATGCATATGTAGAATAGCTGCAGCAGCCCCTAGCAGTATCTGAGTTAAAATTTCCAAACCTCTACTCCAATGGTTCAGAGTACTGAGGGAAAATCAGTATGTAGGGTGTATGCATACTTTCGACAATTGTGGTGTAGGTTCACCATGTGATTGTCTAATTATGATGCAGGCCACCTGCTTAATATATAATTGACATGATTTAAAGGCCCTACTTTATTGCACAATATATCACTCAGCATAGCTTATGCAAAACTATATATTATTAATTGAATATATCCAGTTTTCATTTATAGCTGGATATGTCATGACTGTGACATGGGTGGTCTGGTCATGTTAATATGCTAATCTATGGCTAAACCATATGCAGCAAGTGACGCGCTAAGCAAAGATACACACTAAGCACAAAAAAATTCTAAAAGTAACATGGAACACCCCCCGATGTCATCCATATCTAGTGGGAATATAAACACTGTGTTGGAGCCTACATGATCTGGATATATGGACACGGTTTCTCCCTTTAGTGATTTAACAAATCTAGGGCATTTACCCCTCATTTGCATAATATTCATGCTGACAGTCTGGAAACTACATGGTTCATAGCTGTGTAAGTTGGGTAACAGCACAAATCCACCATTGTACAGACCCAATGCAAGGTCTTACAGTACATTTGTCTGAAGTACAGTATAAGTGTTATTTTACAATTTTTTTTTATTTTTATATTAAGCATGTTTGCGCATTTGCGGCGCATAGTGCAAACGTGGAAATTATTAAAAAAATATTAATTTCAGATAATCCCTACTGTTTTCAGACATCCACAATGTATGTCTTGCATATTTATCTATGTGATCTTACCTTTTCACGGGAATTATATCCATATTTGTGAACTTTTACATCCCCTTCTTTCAATGTAGACTCCTGTACACAGAAAATTTCCACGTACACTACTGACATGGACACAGAATGTATACTGATGCATTATATCTTGTTAGATCACTCCACATGGCTAATTTGCATGAAATTTAGCTACTTAAGTCAAAATTTGAATTGCACAGAAGATTCCCTGTTTGCACACACTTGTGTGCCACTACATGGGGTTTACTGAATGTGTACACTGTTTTCCCCAATGTACACATTGTGGCACAATGTGCACATGGTAAAACATTTCATGTTAGCTTTACTGAATTTCCCTGACTGTCTTCTATAGATTTTCAGATCCAGATGTAATTCATAAATATTTAGTGTCTGTTACTTAGAAATTATGTTATACATTCATCAACCATAAGAGGTGAATAACCCCTAAAAAGAAACTGAATTTTCAACAGACCACATTCTCTTACAAAACCTTGATCATATCTAATTGTTTACGAAAGACTTTACAAAAAATCATATATGTTTAGAAATCAAATCGGTAATAGATCTGATCTGCAGATGTTTTCCAAACATCTTCAGAAGGACTAACCCTAGTACTTTTACTGGATGTTATCATGCTTATATTTAAGAGCTGGGCTTTTCTATAGTTAATGCAGAAAGCCAAACTTTCCTTACAAACCAATGTCATATGTAATATGGACATTGAATACTAAAATGTGTTTATGTATGTAGTAATGATTTTCATATCATAGCTAAATGTATAAATCTTAACCGTTTTCTTCTGCTCTCTGTCTCTCTCTCGCTTACTCTTGTACATTTTATTGTTTCGTATCACTTTGGGTTTCGTCTTCATGAAACAATATCTAACACTGATCAATGTTTTCAGCTGATAATGTTTTACTTGTAAACAGTAATAAAAATAAAAAAGCGAGCCACCAAGGCAGTATTTGTGTGAGACACTAGTTTATTTAACATTAAACACTGTCAAAGTAAAACCAGCTAAGCTCTTTTGCCAAGAAACATGAATTGGCCTAATCAGAGTCCCTCAATTATGATACAACTTCCTTTACCTACTCTAAATACTTAAACAACTATTCATGATTTGGCTTGCATCAATGAAATTATCCTTACTAAACTTAAAGGCATACTTCCCCTGAATATGAAAAGTACACAATAACATGCTGTAAACCACAATAATAAGTACATTTAAAAAAATATTAGTAATAGTACTAATAATGAACATAATATAAAACATACTTAAAAAATAAACTTAAAAATTCAAAATATACTTGATCTGTTTGTTGCAGTCAGATAAGTATTTTCACAGTACACTTAAAATTAAACCTCTGCTGTCCTTTGTTTCAAAAAGGGAGCTATTGAACTATAATCATTTAAACCTGGATTTTTGAGCCATTTGGCTTGTTTTTTTTTTTTTGGTTATATTTTATTTATTTTGAGTGCAGTGGCTTTTTTTGCTAGGAAACACTTTTTTATAGCACTATTTTGGTTCAAAGTAATTTTGGAAACCTTGCTGGTTCAACTTAACCAGTCTATTCGGAGACTAACTTCTGTAGTGATGGAAGGAAGATCAATGAGAGTATCTATCAATACCCTGACTGACTCACAGGCTGAACTGTTTACTCTGTTACTCTGCATTCCCCAGTGCCCCAGGAATCAATGAGGACCATCCCAGCAACTGTGAGGCCAGATAGAGTTAATACAGACCCGAATGAATGGTTTACAGCATTTGAAGCAGATTTTTCTACGAAAATGCTATTTCCAATCAAGGAATGTCATTAAAAATGCAGTTAAGTACCTTTGAAAAGCTGTGTAGAAAGTACAGAACACTTCAGCTAGACAACGCATTTTTAAACAAATCAGTTGCTCTCAAACAAGTTTCCAAAGGCTTACGAGTCTGGAAACAGCCTTTGAGGATTGAGGAGGGTTCATCTGCTTTTTGAGAACTTGTGGCTTTATTTGACAAGACAGGCCTTAAAATGATGGACATCAATATCAGAAACAACAACAGTAAGTTGTCTCTTTTGCAAAATGAGATTTCAGTTTTAAATCAAAGTATTATTTCAGATTTACTTTTTGAGCAATACAAATTTAAGTATGAGAATGTTCTTAAAGGCATTAATAACTTTGTAAAAGAGAACAGTTTGAGAAAGCAATGTAAGCTTGACAGAGAAAGGGCTGACTATTCAAATAATCAAGCATATACAGGGAGAAAACAGCCCCAGGAAATGTGTATGAGAATAGCCCTCAAAATAATGAAAATATTCAGAACAACAGTTCTGATGGTGAAAGCGGGCTAGACAATACCAGGGGGAATAATGATTATTCTTTTCAGGAGGGTCAACAACTAAGGAGGTCCGAGAGACTGAAAAATCAAGGGAAACAGACCCCCTGTGGCAGGCGGAACTACAATGTTCAGAGCAACAGGAACAGCAATTATTTCAACAGGGGACAACAGCAGGGTGGAGAGACTTTCATTGACTGAGTTATTTAACACAACTGCTATGTCTGACCAAGACTCATTGAATGTAGTTGAAAATGATTGTTCTGATGTTGTAATGGAATGTAATATTTTGGAAAGATATGGTTTTTATATTTACAATTACCGTGATGTCATTGTTAGTGAAGGACATTTCAGGATATTTTTTGTACCAACTATAAGACTGACATTGCAAATGTTTTGATTGAGTTTAAACTGTATACTAGAAAATTGAATCTCAGTTTATATTTCAAAAACAGTAATGCAGGCTTGGACAAGAACTTGGTGGCCAAATGTAAGAGCACATTCATCCCCCCCAGTCACCCACTTATATCGTCCTTTGAGAAATTATGTGAACAACAATTTAGAAAAATAGTCAAAGAGACCAATTTAATACTAACAATCTTACAAGAGATGAAGCCATTATTTTGAATGAAATGGCAGGAAGCAAGATGTATTGTGTAATGAAACCAGACAAGAGTGCTGTATTCTCTCAGCCTCTAGCCCTGTCTCAGGGGTCTAGTCTCTATACAGTAACCCTTTGTCCCAGTATACATATTCCACCTTCCCTTGAGGATCAGGTGCCTCACTAGCTACCTGCCTCAAGCCCCTGTAATGTAGGGTCTGAGAGCTGAGCCTGTCTCAACCCTCTCTTTGTAACCCTTCCCAGCTGCCCTTCCACAGGAAGTTTGGCATCCTCTGACAGCGGTGCCTCAGTGTCAGCCTGGGTACTATTACTAACCTTTGCCCTTGCAGTCACTCTGTCCAAGGGAACATCAGTACCCACAAGCAGCTGTGGATCACCTTCAGTCTCACTGCTACAGGGTAGCCCCCTCCCTGGAGTAACCAGCTCACCAGCCCTGGTTGCAAGTATGTGGTCTGACTGGGTCTCCCCCTGGCTACCAGACCCACATAATTGTCTCCAAGCCTGACTGTGTGTAACTACATGAACACACAGTACTGCATTATCAAAATAATTCCCTATCAGGACATCTGCAGGGATATCCTAAAACACACTTACTTGCTGGCTTCCTTTTCCACCCTCCCAGTCAAGGTGAACCCTAGCCAAAAGTATTTGGAATGGGGTCCCTCCTAAAATTCTGACTGGAATATACTGCGTAGGCAAGTAGTGCTGCTCTTTAACCATTGCAGGCTTCAAAATTGTTATGTCAGAGGCTGTGTCTCTCTTAGCAATGGTCTCTTTGTCATTCACTAAGATAGAATATAACCTCTTGTGGTAGTTTGGTACCCTTGTTGTCTCAAGACAATCTATTGTTGGCATTTTGTTATTCTTACTTACTGGTGCTCCCACCTTGCCTCCATGTACATTTGTATGCTACATGGCCCCACTGGTTGCATTTAAAACATTTAACCCTAGGTCCTGGACATATACCTGGACTAGTGGCTTCCCCTGCTACTGGCAGATTCTGTTGGGGCAGTCTTGGCTGCCCACCATGGGTTCCTTTAGACCCAGGAGCAGCACTGGGTGTCCCTTTCCTGTGCAGCGATGCCCTGCTTGCTAGGTATAGGTCTCCCTTCTTCCGCAACTTATCTGCAATAGAGTATTATCTATCACTAACCAGATCCTCATGTCCTCAGGCAAAGTGCTAAGGGCTTGTTCCCTCACCAAAAGGTCTGCCAGCCCTTCAAAACCGATGACCTGACATCCAGTCACCCACCTATGAAAATAAGTGCTTAGTTCAGCAATATAGTCACACACACTTTTATCTGCCTTGTGTCTATGCTCACAAAATCTTTTCCTATAAGTTTCAGGTGTTAGCTTAAAAAACTCTAGTAAACAGATCTTTACAACATTATAGTTTAAAAAGTCAATGTCAGATAGTTTGGACAGAACATCTGCAGCTTTAAAATGGGATAAGGGGGGTCAGAAACTGTACCCAGAGCCTTTGATCAACATCATACTGTTTACATACCCTTTCAAACATATGAATGAAAATATCAGATGTATCCCCCTTTGTAAATTGTAGAAGAAATTTACTGGCCTTTTGTGCTTTTGGTGTCTGGTCAATCCTTTCCCCATTGCCTGCATTACTTTGGTGAAGATTCAGTATCTCCTTTTTTATGTTGCCTCTGTATCTCCTTCTTCTCAGCTTCCAGGCATAGCAGTTTCTCGTTTTCCTCAGCCTGCAGACATCACAGTTTCTCATTTTTCTCAGTCCCTAGATGCCTCAGTCTCTCTGTTACTTCTCTTTCCAAATGCTTGGCCTCCAACTCAAGTCTCTTTAGCTCCAGATGGATTTTTAAGTCCTCTGTAGAAAGGTTGACGTTTCCATTCTCTGAGTGTTGTACATCTCCACAGCCAGTCTGATCATCCTCCTGGTTGCTAGTCTCAGATGCAGCTGTAACTAAAGCTGCAATCATTTCTGCTTTAGACAGGTTTCCATGCACCAGTCCTTTAGCCTGGCACATCTCAGCTAACTGGCTCCTTCGCATCTTACCATACTCCTCTGCTGATATGCTTACCTGCTCTCCCTGACTAACTAAGCTAACACAAGAAATAAAACAATTGTGATCTGAACTCTGAATGTTCACTGCGTGGCTGATTTAGAGTACAAAAACACCTTCAGTGATCACTGTACACAAGCGATAGGAATTCACTATCCACACCACTACAAGCCAATTAATATGTGATGTGGCTAACTCATCACTATCAACTAATTAATACTTGATGTGGCTATCCCACCACTGCCAAACAATTAATATGACACCAGTGCACTGACCCAGTAATCAAGGAGCCTCAATCCTCATCACTAATACCAGTTAGGGAGATGCATATTGGGAGGATAACAAGTACACACAGTAAATTACAATTTCCCATAAGAGCACACTGAGATCACAGTCAGTCTGGGGCTGGTTTCTCCCTCTATCTCCAAATCCCCAATAAAACTCCCCACTGCACAGCTATATGGTCGGGATTTCAGGCGAGTGGTCAAGCCAAAACCTCCAGCACACTCTCTGTCCAACCAGTCCTTATTATCCCTGCCCAACTAGCTGACACACACACACTTTGAGATGTGGTTTATATACAAATACACAGACACTCCTGGAGAAGGCTGGTACAGGTTCACTAGCTATGCCCCCTTCTTCCCAGCCTATGAGGTAGTAATCCTTGCCAACTACTCTTATCAGTTACTATAAAGGGCCTTACCAAAGGGTGTCCATTTCTACTATGCAATGTTACTGTTATCCAAATGTTAGGTGAGATGAACAGCAAGGCTATTGGAGAGGCTTGTACAGTATCACCAAATGCATGCAAGTTCTCTAAGTGCTTAAATTATCTCTACAGAAAACAGTCACAGTTAAAAGGTTTAAAAATATTTAATAATAAATAAAAACACAAGACAATTCTCATTGATTCAACACAGTGACAATAGAGAGTTCAGAAGTCACAGGAAATACTTTAAAACAACATTGTAGGGCAGTCTGACATAAGTATTGAAAACAGCTAGACTAATCTTACTATTCCTATCTATTTCTAAGAGAAATACTAAGATCTAAATCTTACTTACAGAGCAAGCAAGTGCTGGTAAGTTGTTAACAGGTCTGAAGACAAATACAAAATGCAATCTCTTTCTCTTGAGATAGTTCTTAAATTGATAATACACACTACTGCTGAGTCATATCAGATTACATCATTCTTGTCACTTCTGCTTAAGTTTCCCAGGGTCACAGAACTTAAAATTTAGCATTTCTTTGTGATCTGCAGCTGCCAGGAAGTCACAGCAATTAAAGACACTTTACACGTGAAACCTACACGTGAAACCTAGTAATTATCTCTGTCTTAAGACAATAGAAAGAAGCTCCTAGCACATACATCCTGTCTCTTAGCTTGAGATCACACACAGTTGTAAAATTCGTTTTTTTATCAGCATATTTTTTTTTAGAGTTTGCAAGTTAACTCTATGTGTCCCAGTTCTCTACCATGAAAACATACATTACATAAGCATAGAGTTTATACTAATTTCTGCTGTTTTCCCAGCAGGGTGCACTATGGTTACATTTTTGAAGCTCAGCACATAACAGTTTTCTTACATTTGTAAATCAAGCCTGTGGATCATATTAATATTTACAACGACATATAATTATTTACAAAATTCTATCTGGCTGGGCTGTCAGCCTCTCAATTTATCACATCAGCTCTCGCAGTCATCAAGAAAAAAGCCTCAGTGAAGTCTATGAGTAGAAACTGTGACCGTGATCTTTAGGCTTCGTGGTATTTATAGGTATTACAGTGGAAAAAGATCCTACTCAGGCACTACCATTGCTTGCCTATTTTTGGCCATTAGTGAAGCTCACCACATAAAAGAGGGTACAGAGTAGTCACCATATAATAAGAGATTTAGGAAATTACATTTCACGGACAAATCTCTCAAATGGGAACAAAGGCATCCAGACATTTGGTTGAGTGTTATGCTGGACAAGCCTAATACTTGTGAGAATGAAGCTTCAGTGAGAAGTAAAGGTGAGGGAACTTTTGCTGAGCCTTCAACAATGACAAGTGCTTTGGCCCACATGGAACTTTTCCCATTTTTGCTTGTCCTGTGATAAGACTCATCCATCAGTTCGATGCTGGGCTAAAGTAGGCCACTTCACATATAGTAAATTGACTCCATATCACAAGAATAGACATGTCTTGTCCCAGAACAACCCAGCCAGAAGTAAACAGCTTTTTTTGTGGTCAAAGACCCAATACACCAGGCTACGCCTATGAGGTGCTTGGTAGCTTGTACTACTTCTGAGGTATTCAGCGTGGACATACATTGGTGCTGGCAGCAGAAAACAATCTGACAATCAGCGATTCACAATCTGGATATTTTTTTGAAAGTGAGGAAGGTAAAGAAGGGGCCACAGAGGGGTTGTCAATATTTCTGGACCTGTGTTCTAACTTGGTGATACTGTTTGCTGAGGATAAGTTGGAATGACCAAGTCAAGAACTGACATTTCTAGTTCTAGCAGTAGAGGTCATATCAATGTCCTTCAGGCTTCCAACACACAAATTAGATCAACACAAATTCGCAATTTTGAAATTTCCTGAGGCTCATAAGATTAGTGTAGGAGACATCATGCAGCTCCATGGCCTACTGAACATTGCTAGAAGAGCCATTGCCTCGGGCAGAACCTTTCTTTGGTCTATTTCTAATTTACTACAAGGTAAATCTTCTGAACAAAGTAAGCAACACCAAAAAGCAAAATAAAGATGGTTTACCTCACCATCCCAGCTAGCTCTGAGAATCAGCATGCAGGCTATACTCGAATAAGGCGAAAAACGATATAGCTCCTCAAAAATATTTTAACTGTTTATTGTAGCTTACAGAAGGCTTACAAATAAAATAATTTGTAAAATTCAAATTGCAATACTGCTGTTAAGCGCTTTCATTTGCTGACCGCAAACTTCTTCAGAACAGCTGTTATATTCAATACACAGACCTTTTAAAATCTTTTTGGCACCATAACAAGTACTGACTCAGCTGTTCTGAAGAAGTTTGCGGTCAGCAAATGAAAGCGCTTAGCAGTATTGCAATTTGAATTTTACAAATTCTTTTATTTGTAAGCCTTCTGTAAGCTCCAATAAACAGTTAAAATATTTTTGAGGAGCTATATCGTTTTTCGCCTTATTTGAGTATAGCCTGCACACTGATTCTCAGAGCTAGCTGGGATGGTGAGGTAAACCGTCTTTATTTCGCTTTTTAATTTACTACAAGGTAATAAGCCCAAACAATTTAAGGTACAAATAAATTGCAGAGTCAAGGAGGACCTTTGCCTGTGATATATCATTTTGAACCAGTTTAATGAAGTGTCTATTTGGCAAACGCCCTGGATTTCATCCAGCAAGCTTCATCTTTTTATGGATGCAGCAGCAGTAGTTGGTATGAGGGGGGGCATTTTTGAGGTACTAAGTTTGCTGCCAAATGACCAAAATCCTGGACTTTTTAAAGGAGGAAGGGCATTACCTTCCTTCATATTTTTCCAATTTGGTTACTATCCTAGTGTGAAGAATCGTTAGCAAAATTCCAGGACACCATTGCAGTGTTACATACCCTGAATAACCACTCATTCAAGTCTAAATGTGTGCACTCTGCCATTAGACTGCTAGTTTTGTTGTGTTTGCAAATCAATTTAACTTTTTCTAGCATTCATTTGCTGGTGTGTGTCAATGGAATAGCTGACAGTCTGTCCCATTTTTAGTTTACTAGGTTTTTCCAGTTAGCTTGGGATCCAGAACCACTAGGAGCCTTCATTCCCCTGGAAGTAAAGAAGGACAGCTGGGTTACTAATGGTAAATTCTTAGGCTCCAAATATCAGCTATGCTTATTTGTCATCAATGCACACCTATAAGAATTTTTATATTTCCTTAGCTCTGAGTCATAGAAGCTGGGGATTGCCTTTGGCTATGATTTTTTTGGTGCACAGATGTTGCAAGTGTGATTCACCTGATAAACTTCACATACACTTGAAGGGCCTTAGGCTGGTGACCACACCTGTTGGGTCTTAAGAATTAATCTGAGCACTGAATGGCAAATGGAATGCTTAAAGTTTGGGAAAATATCCCTTATTGTGGCGTACATTAGGTATTAATGCCATGATTCTGTAATGCAGTGAAGGATGCTGGGTAGATTCTGGGGCACTCCTTCATCAAAAGAGCAGCTATCAAAGCTTTTTCTTCTCCAGTTGGGCACAGCAGGTGTTTAGTACATAACCACTGATTAGTTCAATGACTTGGTTATCCAGGTTTGTCATGGTTCTAGTTCTGGGAGGTGTGATGCCAATTATCATCACTTAAAAAGTTACCTGGGGCTTTTGCTGTTCATCTTTGTAGGATCATAAGAGGTTACTATGCTATCGATCCGCAGGTCATTTAAAGCCTAACCATTTCGTCACAATGTAATACCATAGATGCTATAGTCAATACCCATGACTGTATTTATTAATGACTGCCCATGCCGAGGAGGATTGTGGGTGCTATCCCCATTAAGAATTTATGGTGCTCCATCCACTCATCCAGGTTCCTTTTGAACAGTGTAATAGAGGTATTCTGCTTCACGTGAATTGGCAGCCCATTCCAAAGACAAGGTAGTCACTGGAAGACAAATCCATCCCTCCAGCATGTCCTATTCAAGGTACAGGCCATATTTAGTTCCCTGGAATGGGTAGCTCATTTCCAGTTTTATTTACAGATGTGCAGCAAATTTATTAGGTTTGGGTCTGAGATTACTCTGTAAGCCATGCATGTCTCCCCTAAGAGGTCTATATGATACTGAGTATAGTAACAGGGACATTAGTCGATCTGTGTAAGGCACATGCTGTAGTTTCTTAATCTTCTTAGTTAGAAACCTCTGAGGTCTCTCCCATTGCTGCAGGTGTTTTGTATGGTACATGCCGAAAAGGGAGTTACACTCAATTATGGGCCTGAATAATGACGACTATAAAGGGGTTCTAACCTCCTTTCCTCAAGAGGTGGTGTGTTTGCTAATCAAGTGTGCTACGTAAAAAGCCTCCCTTACTACAGTAGACACATGGTGGTCAAAGTTAAGGTTTTTCTTTTTTACTTGGGGCTCGGCTTTGATTCTCTCTGGAACAGCCAAGTCTGTATTTATTTATTTATTTATTTATTTGACATTTGCTAAATGGGGATGGTCCAACTGGGTCAGAAACCCATTTTCAGTGGAGACCCAAGGAGAAAAGATCCAGAGTACTTAACATAAATAAATTTGCAGTGCAGTAGAATAATTTAATCTAAGTAACACAAATTAGTTACAGTGAAATATTACATCAAGGAAATATACATAAACGAAAAGGATTGAGCACCAAAAAATACAATTTCAAAAAAAATTACAGTTGTCAGGGAGTGGCATCATTGATGATGTACAGCAATGTAATGTAAAGCTGATGGCTAGGAGAGAGCAGCAAAAGAGGTTGAAGATGTCTATGACCATTGAGAGCTTCTGGAAATATCTGATAATATAAAACAATACATAGAATACAATACATACATACATACATACACAAATCACATTGTTTAACAGAAAAAATGAATGCACTAATATCTGATAATATAAAATTATACATATAATACAATACATACATACACAAATCATATTGTTTAACAGAAAAAAGAATGCAGTGAATATTTAGATGTTACATTACTGTTATTGAGAAACTACAGTATAAAGGAATAAGTGGCAGTGAAGTTGAATAATAGAGGGAGAGAAAATGATTTATTAGGTATAGTTGGAAGGATGGAAGTAGTTATGTGGGATCCTGGCAAGGACAGATCCTTGAGCTTAAGAGGAAGAGTTTTAGTTGTTTTTGAATTGAGTATATCTCTATAGACCTATACAAATGATTGTATGGGGCTTTAGTGTAAGTTTTGGTGTAGTTACCACTTCCAGCTGGGGGGTGGGTGGAGCTTGGAATATATTTATACCTTCCCTTAGGAGGATACAGTTTGTTTTGGTGAAGATTTTAAGTCTGACTTTGCCCTTTGTGAGTTCTGATATTAGTGCCATTTCGAAGGTGACTGATTTATGGTCACATTTAACAAATGAGGGTCTCACAGTTGTGATGGTGCATCTGTTGTTATGTTAGTGAGAACCAGTTCTAGTATATTTATCCTGTTCTTGGGGTTTGATCAATTTCTTCCAGGGCATTTGAGTTAACAAATTCAAGGAACTTTTGCACTAGTGAGTTAGGGCTAGAGTAGGTTTCCCAGTTGATGATGGAATAATTGAAATCCCATGACCAGAGTGTTTGCCAATATTTGGATTGACTCCATGTTTGTCAAGTAGGCCTCATGCACATCATGATCCATGGAGGGGGATCTATAATTACCTATGACTTGAATGGGGGTCTTACCCACAGTAATCTGAACATGAAGTAACACCATGGAGTTGTCCAGTCTAACTAGTTGTATCGTGGATTTATCTATAATAAAGACAGAAACACCACCACATTTGTTTTGTGGTCTGAAGGTGTGGAAGGCAATGTAGCTTTGCAAATCCAGGGTACTCTCTTAGGCTTGAACCAGGTTTCTGTGACTGCACAGATGCCTACATCTTCCAGTGATAGAAGTGCTTCCAGAGTGTGCAGTTTTTGGTTTAAGCTCCTAGTGTTTGACAGCATAACCCTTATTTTCTTATGGTTGGCAATTTTCATGTTGGCAATTTTGTTTTTGAGACCTTGCCTTAAAAAGGCGCTATGAGGGAGTCAAGAGCCTTTGCCAGCAGTCAAAACCTAGTGGTGCCAGGTGCAAACTGTCTCTGGTAAAGCAGCGAGGTGTGTCGACCATGTCATCCCAAGCTGACAAAAAACAGATGCCCTTTGAATGACACCAAAAACTAAGCCAGTTATTGAAATTGATTATTTTTTGTTTATACTGTGGCATAATTGCAGGTGAGGGTAATATCAAAGCTAGGGACATACCTGCCTTGGGCTCATACTTGGAGAGCTCAAGCATGTCTCTCTTCATATAGTCTAGTGAGGTACATCACAGGTTGTTCACTCCAATATATGCTATGACATAGTCATGCTAGTACTTGTTACCGAGAGAGGTGAGTGCATGCATGATCTGATGAATCCTGGCACCAGACAAGCAGCTGAGCATGACTTTATACTTTTCTAACATGGTAAGTGTGACTCCCTGTTGCAAAAAAGAGTAAAATCCCATGATTGGAGAAACTCCTTGGTCAGCTTCAGTAAGAAGCTGAGATCCCTCATAAAATCCTCCAAAGCTAGTTATGAAAACAAAATCGCCAGTGACTCTAAAGACAACCACAAAGCATTCTATAGCTATGTCAAGAATCTCAATGGCAACACTCAGATCTGCTCTGAGTTACAGCACAATGGCACTAAATATACAGAACCAACGGATATTGCCAACATCCTGGCAGATAGGTTCAGTGCTAACTTTACCCCTCTGTCATCCCCTAAAGGGCCCATCTCTATACCAGAAGAATGCAAAGTTCCTGTAATCACGGCTACACAGGTAAAAAACACACTATCCAAAGCCAAGAACACAGCATCCATGGGACCTGACGACATCCCAGGCTGTGTTCTACATGAACTACAGAATGAACTGGCACCCCACCTACGTACCATGTTCAATCATAGCCTCACCTCAGGCTATGTGCCCACTGAATGGTGCACAGCGACAGTTATCCCACTCCACAAAGGGGGAGCCACCACAGACTCAGGAAACTACCGCCCCATTAGCCTAATGATCCTGGTCTGCAAGGCTATGGAGCGTATCATCATGGAACTTATAAACAATGACATTGGTAATCTCCAAACTCAGGACCCCACCCAGTTCGGGTTTGTAAAAGGCAGATCATGTCTCCTAAACCTGATAGACTGCTTTGAAGCAGTCACCAAAGCTGTAGATGAGGGTAAGGTGGTTCACACAGCCTATCTAGATCTCACCAAGGCTTTTGACACCATCCTCCACTCTGGAATTATAGATAAACTCACTAAACTAGGTATAAATCCCTATGTCACAAGATGGGTTGCCAACTGGCTCACTGACAGAACCCACACTGTGAAAGTAGCAGACTCCAAATCCAGCTTCAGACCAGTGACAAGTGGAGTACCAGAGGGTTCAGTCCTGGGTCCTCTCCTGTTTGGTATCTACTTCTCTGGAATACAGGCCAACACAGAAGGTCTTTGGCTAACAAAGTTCACAAATGACTGCAAACTAGGAGCCATAATCAAAACTCCAAAAGATGTGGACATCCTACAAAAGGGCCTTGATGAAACAGATGCCTGGTGTCAAAGCCATGGCCTCAAGCTCAATGCCAAAAAGTGCATTGTCATTCCTTTTGGTAAAAACTCAGTACCCATGAACTACCACATAGGTGGTAGTCTACTTAACACCGAAAGTGTGATAAGAGACCTCGGGACAGAGGTGGACAGTAGTCTCTCCTTTGATAATCACATCGCCACAGTAGTCAGGAAATCATTCTATGTGGCACACCTCATAACAAAAGGTTTCTCATCCAGGAAAAAAGAGGTCATTGTTCCCCTCTACTTGTCACTCATTAGACCCATTATAGAGTACAATGCCCCTTTTGGTATGTACCTCACAAGACATCTACAACAACTGGAAAGGCCACAGAAATACCTCAAAAAGAGGATTACCGGCCTCAAAGAGATGCCCTATGCAGACCGTCTCAAAAAACTGAAGCTTTACTCTGTTGCATATCACCTACTCAGAGGCTATCTCTGCCTAACACACAAAGCTATGTCAAACCCAGAGCTTTTAGACATGCTCCACTTAAAGAAATCCCAATCCCTACGAGCTACACGCTCTAGGGACCTAAACCTTGTCACCACAATAAACAGAACATGATGGAGGGATAGATTCCTGTCCCAGAGACTTCCCATACTCTGGAACAAACTACCTATCTATATCAATCAAAGCTCCTCATTAGCACTCTTCAAGAAAAATCTTGATGATTGGATGGGAGATAGGAGATTCACCCTGGGGATCACTTCTGTGGCTCCGCTTGACAGTGGCACAGAAAAATAATTTTCTTGGGTGGCGAAAGCCAGGGTACCTTTGGCTAGGCTTATATAGGCCCTAGGGCCAATAGCCTAGTACCTACCTATGAACCTATGAATCTGTGTGTCTCACTGTATGGTCTCCAATGACAAGAAAATTTGTTTTTTGAGTGTTACACCTTAAGGGCTTGGTAGGTGAGACACTGGTGTTGCTATGTGTCTTGTGTGCTGTGGGAACTGTGTTACTTGTAGCAGTCTTTTGATTTGGAGGTCTCTGGTGTTTTGGTAAGTGTTTTGAGAGAGTCTCCTCTTATGTTGATTTATGTGTTGGATGCATATTATGTGTATGAGTAGTGGCATTATGTGCATGAGTAGTGATGGGTGAGTTGACAATGTCTTCAGTGTTACTGTTTTGAGTGTGTGAGAGCAGGGATTCAAGATGCTTGGGGTAGATACAGTACACGCACTGTGTACTAGAGTGATTAGTTATTAGTAGAGGATTGTCAGTGTACATGAGGCAGTTGCTACACTGCCTCAGGAGACCCAAGTCAACAAGCCTGGCAGGAGAAACAAGTAGTCCAAATGTTCATAATGCTAGGTTTGAAGAACTGTTATCACAAAGGGGGTGCTTTCAGGATTGATTTAGGAGGTGCTCTGTTGATGGGCATTTCTGATGGGTTTTTTGGCTGGTGGTTTAATAGGTCACAGCTCACTAGCAATACTTCTTAGACCAGACATACTTAAAATGAGGACTATACTAAAGTACCACAGCTGTATCTAAAGGGAAAAATTGTTGAAATTATCTGTCCAACTATGGTGCACAATTGCTCATCAGTGTGCAGTGCTGCATGATGTGCAAACAAGCAGATACCCACTCCAACATGGGGTTTAAATACCAGAAGCTAAAAACTTAAAAAACTTTTAAAAAATCAAAAGAACCAATGAGGGTGCTTGCTCCAAGCCATAGACCAATCACCCTTCACCAGAGAGGTTCCAATCAGCATACTTCTCTCACAAAGGTGCAGAAGGGCCCTTCCAATCAAAGATGGCTTGGACAATGTGCTCAGAATACAACAGCCACTACAAACAGACCCAGATGCAGAACACATGTATCTGGACTATGCTACAGCTACTAGCTACACTAATTTAGGTGGGAAACACTAAAAAATGTTTTACACAGCAGAAGAACAACAGTGAGACACTAAATTTTTTTTTAAACGGCAGAAAAATAGCAAGGAGACATTAAAGAATGATTTAAACAGCAAACAAATCAGTTATTTAAAACACTGCTTGGCAGGAAAACAGAACACACAGAACAGATGCTTTGCTAGCAGTGAAAAGTAGCAACAATTACTTTGCAAACAGTGAAAATAACGCAAAAAAGCATTGCAACAGTGAAAACAGCAACAAAATACAATATAACAGGCACAGTACAAGAGACAAATGCAGTACAAACAGTTCAGTAAAGTTTATAGTATTTAAAGATTGTATTAAATAAGCAGAACACAATAAAATGTGGAGTAAATAGTATAATCAAGCAAAAAAAGGGCAACTTATGTTTTTTTTTGGGAAGCTCAGAACCTCTAGTCATCCAGTATCTCACCTCAGAGTTGTGGCTGGTAGCCCACCAGAGTTCAGCTATATTCAACCAGGCAGAAACCAGCTCAAACACAGGGCTTAAATACCAGAAGCTAAAAACTTAATAGCCAATGAGGGTGCTCACTCCAAGCCCTATACCAGACACCCTTCACCAGATAGGTTCCAGTCAGCACACTTCTCTCACAGGGGTGCAGAAGGGCCCCTTCCAATCAAAGATGCCTTATAAAATATGCTCAGAATACAGCAGCCTCTACAAACAGACCCAGATACAGAGAACCTGTATCTGGATTATGCTACAGCTACTAGCTGCACTAAGTGGGGAAACACTAAAAATGTTTTAAATAGCAGAAAAACAGCAAGGAGACACTAAAGAATGCTTTAAACAGCAAATAAATCAGTTATTTAAAATACTTTTTGGCAGGAAAATAAAAGAAAAATAGCAGACGATTTAACACTGGTCCCTAAAAGAATTCTTTTAACCAGAATTTTGCCTGATCTTCACGGACTTTGTGAGTTGCACCCCAAAGTACTGTTACTCTGGTCTTCAACTGTGCCAAGATGTCAATGGGAAATAGTCAGAAGAAATGCAGTAATCAAAATCTCCAGACATTTTATTAACCATAGAGTGACTCAGGCAGTCAAGCTAATTGGATTTCAGGAGATCAAACTCAAGGATTTGGATAATCCATATACAGACTTTTATAGCCAAGATAAAATGCATTTGAACAATCTAAGCTTTAACTTATTTCATTTGGACATTTTGTTAGCAGTTGAAAAATTCATTACATGATTTCCTTTTCATTCCTTGCAATGCATGTTGTCAGTTGATACTGCTCCGAGAGGCCTTTGTGGGAACAGCATGGGTATCCATGCCATTTGGCGTCCACCTTGTAGCTTCCTCCCATCTTTTCCTCCAGCTGTATTTCAGCAGCCTCTTCATTATGTGCAGTTTGGTTTCAGGATTAAGACTTGGCCACATTAAATTGGCTTTGAGCTGGAAGGCAAGCCCTAAGAGTCTTTACAAGGAGGTCTGAGGTAGCTTGGTTTATGCATCCAGACCTTAATCTTTAGCCGGAATGGGCTTGGTTACACCAATTGAGAAAAGGATAAAGTCACAAAAGGTGTTGTGATGTCTTTATGTGGTTATTATGATTTCATATCATAAATGTTGTCTATTTAAATAATACATGGTCACACTATAATTTTGATGTCTTTATTTTCTCAGCTTAGAGGAAAATGTAGCCTTACCTGTAACCCTACTTGTCCATGAGCTGAATGGACATGGAACAGGAAGCAGCTTTCAGCTATTTCATCCTGACAATGCTCACTCTTTTCATCTTTTCAGCAGTGGCTCACAGGATCCCATCCACTCTCTCTTAAGTCTAGACTTTAATCAGGAGCAAATACCTTGTGCCCCCCCCCTCACTCTTTCCTCCCCAGTTGTATTCAGTGGCCTCTTCATTATGGTCAGTTTGGTTTCAGTATTAAGCCTTGGCCAGAGTAAATTGTGTTTGGGCAGGGAGACAAGCTGGAAAGGTCTTTATTAGGAGGTCCAAGGCAGCATGGGTTATGCATCTGGATCTTAAACTCTAACTAGACTGGACTTGGTTACACCAAACAGCAAAATGATAATGTTACAAAAGGTGTTATGATGTGGTTATGTGGTTATTGTGTTTTGGTATCAGTAATGTTGTCCATTTAATCAATAAATGGTCTCAATATAATTTTTATGTCTTTATTGTCTCAGCTTAGAGAACAAACACTACTTGCCAAAACATGACTTCATGGTGTGAATTGGATAGTGGACATGACACAAAGGTTATCAAGTATCTATTAGGGCAAGCATAGTGCCAGCATACTGAGAAAATGACTGGTTACTTAAATAAAATTGCTGCATTACAAGAAACTGCAGTGTTAAGCCAATAAAGTGTACAACTAGCTCTACAGATGAACATGTCAGCAACATGAAAGAAATCACAGCCAAGCCAGGTTAGTATGACATAGCTCATATACATCCTTGCACACAGTGAAGATCTGCATAGTTACAGTTTCAGATAGCCTACAGAGGGTCAGCACAGCAAAGTGAACTCCAGGTTTATTATTGAAATGGAAATGATAGGGTAGGATGGGGAGGATATGAAAGTCAAAAAGGGGAATATAGCACACAGGATAACAGTAAAGGGAAAGTCATAACATATGTTGAGAAGAAGAGCTAAATTTTGGGGGATAGAGTGCCTCGTTTTTTAATTCATGATGAGGGATTGGTGGAGTCATTAGAGATATGGTGGGCTATGGAGGAAACAGAGGGAGAAAGGAAGGTGGCAGGTTCAAACATGAAAGAGAGAAATGGTGGTGGTGACAGTGGATATTTCAAGCCTTAAAGAGGATAAATAGGTGGAACTGAGGAGGATTTAACAATGAATAAGGCAGGGTAATGACAAAATGTGCTGAACAACAGGATGAGGATATGGCAGAAGGGAATGCCAGGTACAAGACTGGCCTAGACAGCAACCTCAGCTATCAGTCACCTCTGCAAATGAAATTATGGGGAGGCTGGTCCTTTGACGACTAAATAGATGGGGTTATGAACACACATTTTGTCATGTCATGTCAAAATATTCTTCACAGTGGCATCCATATCTCAATGCACATCAAATGATACCAGTGTCCATAACCGATGGGAGGAGGTAAGATACCTCTCACCTCCATTGTTAGAAGAGGACTCTATGACACCCTCCCAAATAGTGTCCAGAAGCCAACAGTAATTCCTCCAGGCCACCTTCAGCAGCATATCCCCCCATCCACCCTGCTGAGAGACAGAGCTGCTGACCACTGGTGACCCAGCACTAGAAGCCTCAGCTGTCTCAAAGTTGATTGCTGCTGCTGGTCCATGATCTTTACCACAACCTGTAGTGGGTGAAGTAGGACACATATGTGGTACACTTACAATGCTAGGTACACAGAAGGTTGCCACAGATGGCATATGCATTCCACTGATGGAAGAGCTGCTCTTGCCAACTGCAAAATGCTACCATGTTTATACCTCATTCTTCTGCCTGTGTAAAATAAAGTATGCTTATCACAATACACAGATATAGCAGGTGATACAATAACATGAGGAAAAACTGTTTGGAATGTGTCTGTCTGTTTCTCTCTCTCTGTCTCTCTATCTTTAAGTTCTGACTACAGTTGCTGAAGGATGTTATGGTGCTACCAAATCAGGTTGCTGTAGGGATGCCTGTGTGGCTCAGCAGAATTGGTGAAGGCTGTGGCATCATTTATCATCCTGGCATCCTCATGCCAGGCATCCAGATTGTACAGCAGGTATCATACCACCCTAGCAGATGCACATACAAGTCATTTTGCAGAAACAAATATCTTGCTGTTCCTGGCACACCAGTCAGGAAACCTTTAGTAAATCATGCCTACAGATGCCATGACCATTATGCTGGTTCACTAGAGTAAAAAGGTAGCCATGTGTGCATGGAACATGTTCTGATATGATGTTATATGCAATACAGTGAAGGAAAAGCTTAATAACGAGCCATAGTTCTGCACAGAGTATGTACACAAGAAAAATGGTGACACATTTCCTTTGATCCATAACAAGCATGATTAGTGCTAACTAGGTTGGGTGTGTTGCATTCCAGATGCACTTCAGAGATATTCATGCTAACATTACTGTTTAGCTATCCTATGAGACACTTATTACTAGGATTTAAAATATCGGTGCTATTTTGCAATATAATGCATACTGATGAAAATATGTTGATTCCAGAACACTGCATAGTAGCTCAGTATATGTGGGTAGAAAAAAAAGGCTGAAGGCAGAGAGAAAACTAATCTAGTAAAGTACCTCAGCAGTGGAATCAACACCTGTGATAGATGGCAGTAACAGTGAAACAAATGCCATAAGGTACGTATAGGTGGAAACGCAATACAATGGCATTGCATTTTCATGTCAGACAGACCAATGCTGTGGAGCAAAATATGGATCTCTGGCAGCTACTGAAGGACAGGACACAAGAGAGATGAAGACCCACATACATATCTGTAGACATGGCAATGTATTGTGTGGGAGGATGGTGCAACATAGTGTGCATACCTCTGCATGGAACAAATCTGCAGATGTAGAAAGGGATGTAGTGCTGACATGCCCAATATAGCTGAGTCTGCAAGGGGGTTGTGCATAATAGTCCAAGAACCTGCCAACTAACTACAGAAGGTGGATATGAGATCCCTTGACAATGCTTCAGTGACTTCCATAGACTGCCTGACATATCCACTTACTGCCTCGTAACTGACAGGTATACACAGCTTCCCATGGGATCCTAAATAAGACAATGTTTATAAAGTTCAACATCCAGGAGACAGCCATGTCACCACAGGCCTTCTGCAGTCATGGCATGCACATCTTAGGCAAGAGTGTGGCAGACAAGATGTAAGAAGAGCAGTTGTGACAAGAAGTGATGCAGAACATGAATGCTGTGACAGTCATTATTAGTCCATGCAATCTGTGAGATAGATGATAATTGATATGACCCATCCATGTGAAAGACAAGGCATGAGACTATCCAAGGACATATCCACTGCAGTGGTGCTACCACTAATACAGAAGTGTTTCAGAGAAATGAAGGAGCTCCTGCTGTTATTGTCTCAGGAAGAGGACTGGACCCTCATACCTCATGGAGGCTTGGGTGTGAGAGGTGGGCTAGCTGTGAAACTGCATGTGAAGGTAGATATGTCTCTAAATGTTATACAGATATACTGTTGTCTACAAGTAGGGTTGCCGTGGAATGAGCAGGCAATTTAGGATCCTGCCAAAGGTATCCTTTGACATTTGCACTGCTGCTGTCACGTGCTTTCATGCCATAGGGGAAAGGGGAGATTTGTGGTGTCTCAAAGACTACAGATCAGTCCCTGATCTAGGTACAATACTTGACATGAAGCAGTAGATGTACAGTTCCATGACCAAGGAACAGACAGCTGCTACCAACAGCAGTATGGGAATTGTCTGTTCTCCATAACTTATGTAATGACATGCAACAACTGTACTATGACATGGAATTGAGGGACATGGAATAGGCATTGTTGCCCAGGGTTCTGGTGGCAAAAGATGTTTTCATGGGTGCTTTTATGAGACATAAGGAAACTGTGTTTTGTTCTCTTTGCAGGCCATGCAGTCCGTGACATTCAGAAGATCTGGATGTAGAATGTCTGGCAAACTGCAAGCCTTCTTTGACTACACAAACTGTTCCTGCAGTGACTTCCTTGTCAGCCATGGTCAAACAGATGAACGCTCCTCAGAATCAACAGCTAGTATTCCTCACCAAGTTACTCGTAAGCTGTCCCGCAGTTCTTTTTATCCCATATTGTTTATGAAGCACCACACCTACTTGTGAACATCATCCAGTTTGCAAAGCTCTGTAAGCTTCCAACATCTGACATCAGACACTCTGTCATTCTCATGCACTTGACCCTGTAAGTCTATGCCTTTTATGTTATGGATTGCATTAAGTCCCAGGACTGTAGCCACTGCAGTAGACATTGCCAATGATCACAGCAAGCCAGTCTAACCATTACACTGAAGGATGTAATCCCTGACTCCTGGCAACAACTAGCCACCAACTACTAGAGAAAATGGGTATCAAATTTACCTCTCACACTTCAACCAAATAGTAGTGTTGTTGCCACTGTCTCCCCCAATCACATCTCTCAGTTTAGCCAGTTATTCAATGTCACCATCCTCACCTACAGTTATGAAGTTTATGTGATGACCAGAAGGATGAGATCACTGATACAAGTAACAGAAATGAGATATTCTCACAGACTACCTGGCTTTACTCTCAGTGATGGGATGATAAGCTCAAGAATCTGGCATACCTTGAAATACAACTACTACTCCTCAGCTGAGCTGGTCTGACCACCTTGGAAAGATGTTCCTCATATGAAAGGTCAATTAAACACAGTTTAGAGAAAAGAGGCCCCAAGCCTGACTCAGAACACAGTGTAAGAATTTTATCTTTGAATTTGTCTGAAAAAGTCTTGGGATCCCAAGCAGAAAAGGCTGGAGGCTGTACAGTAAGTATGGATAAGTAATTCTGGTCACCCTGCTCTGTCTGCAAACATTGTGATGCACAGCAAGATAAATGTTTTAGAAAACTGACTGATTGGAAGATTAAATATTAAATGTGTCATATTGTGACCTACATTTATTATCAGCCAAAACTTTACAAAAAGAATGCATAATGTTTTGAAATCAGAGATGCTGACAAAAATAGCTTACAAACAAAGATAACCATTACTGATATTAAGTTTTGATACAGGGAAAGCTTTGGATAGAGCTCTGCAGTTCTATTTGATATGGCTGCTTAAGGAATTTGGTTTTACATCTGTATTTATTGACTTGGTACAAACAAGCAAGCGCTTTATATAACATCTAGACTTAGTCAAGACTCATAACGGGATATCATGGTCCTTTGTGCTGTTAAGAGGACCTAGGCAGGGGTATCCTCCCGTCCTGCTTTTATTTAATTTGCATTTAAAGCCTTTGACAGATATAGTAAGGATATCAAGGAAATAAATACTAGATCCTGAAAAAATAAAATAAAGAATTCATGTATTATCCTGTTGAGTGATGTTTTAGATGTTAATAGTTTTAGTAAACCATCAGAGTGTAAGATTAACCAGACAAAAACAAGGACAGTGGCAATAAAATATGAACACTCATTAATGTTGAAACAGTCCAATCATTGTTTATGGCAAGCAGAATAAATAAAATATTTGGTTACTTGGCTCTGAATGAAGACTAAAAACAGCTAAAAAGGGTATCTAGATGGCCTCCATGGGTGCCTGCTGATAGGTATATTGCACAATTGCAGTGCTAAAATGCTGACATTCATTTAAGATATATGGTGCCATTAACGAATGCTGATACTGTATTTTTGCTTACAGTTAAAAAGCTCAGTGTGTCCTTTATTTATTTATTTTGTGGAAAACTTTTTTATTATTTATTTATTTAGCTATCTCTCTATCTATCTATCTATCTATCTATCTATCTATCTATCTATCTATCTATCTATTTATTTATTGGCCCTCTCTTTTAGTATATTTAATGACTCAGACTGTGTGTGTGTGTGTGTGTGTGTGTGTGTGTGTGTGTGTGTGTGTGTGTATATATATATATATATATATATATATATATATATATATATATATTTATATTGTGGCAAACTGGCTAAAATTTGGAGTGTTGCAGTTTTAGGCCCTTTAAGTGCTACTATAGATAAACAATTCAGTTGTGCTAAAACTAAGTGTAAGAAAAACAATAAAAAGTAAAAGAATCCGAAATGGAAGAAAGTGATGAAGCATTTGACCAAAACAGTCGGTGCGACTTCTTAAGAAGTGAAACAGGCAAGTACAAAAAGTGCCGATTGGTCCTTGCATGTCGAGCAATTGCTACTAGTCATCTGGGGAGCACCGCAGCTTTAATGATACTAAATACTGGGTTGTGTGCCATTGAATCTGCTGTGTGCAGGATTTCTATATCTCAATGCAGCTACTGACCAAAGTATAATTCAATTTTTCTAATTTGATCTGATTACAAATAGTAGGGCAAGGGCATCCTCCATGTAATGAAAGATGGAATAGCATGTGCGGTTTCCCCAGGCACACAGCTTATTGTTGCTTTCTGAGGAAGCAGTAGCACAAACACATTATGACAAGAAACTTTACCATAAATGATGTACTTCCATGTGTACTCACTCACTCACTCAGCTCAGACTTTTTCCTAACAGTCTCAGTCACATGATCCAAACCACCAGTCATGTTCAGGAGCTGTTACAATAATATATTTACAGCTGCTTTCCATAAACTAGGGGAACAAATCAGAAATCCATGAAGGGAGCTGTGCAAGGGTTAAAAATCACAATGATCTGAAGATATTGGTATATCTGAGAAGTATGTCAGGGTCCTGGCAATGGAGGAACCTGAGTCAATGATGTTAGGTGAAAAAGAAATGAAAAGGGATTATTCTAATTGTAAAATTATTACAAGAACAACAGTCCTATCACAGCTACCAATCGAGTAATGTCACAATTTGTACAATAAATAAATACCCTCTCAGTCTAAGTCCCAGTACCTTAGATACTGGCAACTTGCCTGTAAAATATCTAAATCTACAGGGCCTACTTTAACTCCACCATATAAAAAGTTCTATACAAAAATCTTATTTCTCTACCCTCTTGGAAAGCCATATATCCTTCCCTTATACAAAAGTGGCAATACCACTGATTTATCTAGCTATACTTGTGTTGCTATAGTATCCCCTTTGTCTAAAATCTTGGAAAAGTGTGTCCATACTCAACTTCTCAAGCATATCACTGAAAATAGCCTCCTCTCATCCTATCCAGTATGGCTTCTGATCATATCATAGCACTACAACTGCCAACCTGACCTATTGAAAACCATTAATCAAAAATACAATTCAGTCTGTCTTATTTATGCACTACTTTTAGATCTTTCAAAAGCCTTTGCTTCTGTTTTATGTGATAAATTACTGCACCAACTGCATCCCTAACTCTCTCTCCCACTCCATTCTCTCCTGGCTCCTGAGCTATGTTTTTGGACAGATTAAAACATAAAAATGGTAGTTAAGTTACATCACCTCTGTACCAGCTACTGCTGTGGTCCTCAGTGTTCCACATTAGGGCATTTCTTGCTTAACATAATTATTAATGACTTGCAGTCTACTTCAAAATAAGCCTAATCCAATATGCAGATGATTCTTTCCTTATCTGATGCACTCAAAATCCCACAGTTCACCCTGAAACCCAGTTAATTAAATCTCAGTTAATACTAAGGCCCAGCAAAATAAAACCATTTATATTTTTTCCCAAATGATATACAGACTGTGAAACCAATTTCAGAATTACCTCTTCAGATACTACAACAATTGAAAGTCTACAACAAAGTCTAAACTACTAGGATCCCTAATAAATGACAGCATGAAACTTGACTTGAGCACTCAACAGGCAATCAAAAAATAAAACCACCAAAATCTTGTTCTTTTATCCAGGGCAAAACCATAAGTTAGCAATAGCAGAAGGCAAACGCTGTGATCTACATACCTTCTTCTTACACTCCTCTATCCCTCTTCAGATCACACACTTGCAGTCCACACAAAAGTGCAAATTGGACAAGGCTGTAAAATGGCTAAATTTGTGATCAAATTACTCATCACTGTGTAGGCCAGAAGTAAATCAGCTGGACAGAACTGCCTCACCACCTTACATTTTCTCAGCTGCTTGATGCACAACAACTAATGCATAGCCCTGAGAAGTGCCCTGCCCTAGGCACTGTCCTGCAACTATTCTCTATAAATAAATCTCAACAGTCTAGTGATAAACATACCCTTATGATTCAGAAGCCCCACAATGTAACCAGGGATGCCCTTTACTTCAACTTATCTCCATAATCTAGCACTATATAACCTTTTAGACTGGCAGACAACCAGAGTACCTTCAAATTTAAAGTAAAACACTAAAACATTTCCTACTAGACTCTAGGCTGTGTCCCTCATCCTCCATAACACCTATTATCATATTCTAATAATGCTTAGCCATCTTTTCTTAGTGCTTTTTTCATGAACAACATTCTCAACTTGCACTTGCAAATAGCACACATAGTCTGCTACTTGCAAGCATAATATTACTATTCTACCTGACTGAAAAGATATTAAGATATTGTGCAATACGTTCAGTAAAACAAAGTTTTTGTTTTATAATTCTACAAATTCTTCCTGCTGAACACAATACAGATTATTTTATATTAACAGATCTTACTGCAATATCACACTGTTTTTATATTGTATGTATGAAGTATTTTTAATTATGTCTGAAGTGTTTCTGACGTCTTACTATTACTATTTGCATGGGGCTTTTCAACAGGGCCTCTGCTAAAAAACGTTTTTATGCCCAGATGGACTTTTCTGGTAAACAAATGTAAAGAAATAATTAAAATATGAAGATGTTAGATAGAATGTATACATATTTTGGCTTTATTGTCCATGGAAAAGTATTACTAACAATTTTTAATTCACTGGGTAAATATGTATTTTAAGTTAAAGGCATTTACCATGAACTACTAATAGGTTCCATTTAGCTATGCACCAAGAAAGGTTAACATTCAAAAGCAACAGTAAATTTTGGATTATTAGCACAATGTTATTATGTGGCTAAAGAATGGTGTTATGTATATTTTCTCTTTCTTTCATATTTTACATTAGCCTCTTTATATGATGTATGCCTATTGGTCTAAATGCATTCTTTTGTTTATATACAGAAATTTTGAATGAAGAATAAAGATTCTGGTTTAGTCATTTTGTCTTATGTGTAGCTGCAAGGCTGTAAGGCTGTAAAATAAATTATGTCTATTTGTTAACTCACCATAACCTTTATGTGTTATTCAAAAATTCAGAGATAATGTTATTGTGTGACCCCTCTTGCAGATGCTTGTTTTAGCATTACAGCACCAATGTGAATTTTGCATTACCTGTTTAACTGTCTTGCTTTGACCTCTCACCATTAAAGTTTCCCATGCACAAAAGCAGGAAGTTAGAGAGCTGTCAATTAACATCATAAAGTTCCTATGAATTTTCCAGAAGAATAACAAGGTGTTTACATAACCTCAGAATTGCTTGCTATCCCTAAGACCTTGAAAATAAGCTATAATTCAATTATTAATTGATATATTTTAAATATCATGAGGCAAACATTATATTTGTAGTGTGGACATGTCCAAGTTTACAGCTGTGCAGAATTATTTGCCTTTTTACTGACAGGTATGTTCTTCCACAAGATCATGTTTTTACTTCAGTGCTGCATGTAGGAGGGACTCTGAGCACTGTGTACAATTTACATTAGGTACTAGATGATGTTTATATTAAATGCCTGGAGAAATTAAGGAATGAATCTGGCATCCTCCAACTGTGATCTAACATATGTTAGCAAAGGTTAATAAAGTTATTAAATTGAGGAAGATAAGATGTTCTCAGTGAAGCAAAAACATTATCCAGTAACAAATGTTTATTGTAACAACATGAATAGAGTAATTATTACTTTTCAGGAAAGAAAAATATCCAGGATTATTTAATCACATTACAATTTTCATCTCATTTTCAGCAAAACATATTTTAAAACTCTGCATTTTCATTTGCATGCATATTGTAATGCAGCAGCTAAAACTATTTGATTAAAGTTAGCACAATCTGAATACAAGGAAGAAAACAAGATAATAACAACGTGGGATTAAGCGCTACACAACAGGATCATTCTGGCAGTGTACCCTCTACAACAAAGTGCTAAGTCACTGTTGTGCAGAGAGAACAGCAGAAACTAATATGCCTTGTGTTAATGAACTACTAACACTATCTGTTGGTATTAGCCTATTAATTAGAAAGTCTACTACCTCTTCCAAGGAACCTATTTGTTTGCTTATACATGATCTAGGTTGCTTAATTTGCTTCTTATTTACATGACTAACCATTTTTAAATCTAAAACCAGACACAGCTATCCAGAAAATTTGAGGATTAAAGATAATAATGTTAAAAATAACTTGTATCACATCTTGAGGCAAAATTTCATAAACAGTTAGTTAATAATTAAGAATCATCTTCAGCTCACATCAAACAAGTCATCAAAGCTTTTCCCATTCTGGACACTTTTATTTTCTCTCTCAACACCTCAGTAACATACACTGGGAAAAATTAGTATGTTTATGTGTAAATTTATTTATAACTCAACACCAACTAATACCAACAATTCTAATTTATTTATTTTCATTGCAGGGATACAGATTTCCTACAGATGGGTTAGGGATAAAGATGCATGTACACTCACACACACACACACACACACACACACACACACACACACACACACACACACACACACACACACACACATGCACGTGCACACACATACAGAAAAAGATTCTCCCCATACATGTCAATGTCAATATTTCTAGTCTATAATAATGTCACACTGTAAAAGCATGTGAACAACTTTTATGTGTCATTCCTTAATGCACAGACAATAAGCATTAAAAAGTGACAATTAGTTTAACTGAATTACACATAAACCATGGACTCTAATGATGCAGCTTTCTTAGCTATCTATCTTGCACTATAGAAACTAAAACGCTACTAAGTGTTTTTCAGTTCAACAATAACTATTATTTAGTATTCAAACATGTGCATGCTCTTTGGATAGACCAGTCAGCATAGGCATTGTAAATCATTCATTCAATGTAAGAGCAAGAACAAGTCCAGTTAGCATTTCCTTGTAACCATCTCCACAAAGAGGAGAACATGAACTTTGTTCTGGACAATGGAATCTTCCGTTTCTTCATCTCCACAAAGCAGAGAAGGAAGGCTCTAGTCTAGGCAACTGCAACTATTAAAACAAATAGTTGCAGTTGCCCTGTCCTCTTCTCTGTAAACCAGAGAAAACATTATGTATTAAACAGAAGGATGCAAGTGTGTATTAATACAGTTCACCCCCCCGAAAAGAAACACCTTTTCCTCACCCTTACTTTAATGTTATGCTAATTCACTTAGTAAACAGATCAACAAGTTATGCATTAATATGCACTTTGCATAAAAATAAGAAGTATAAAGCCCTAATGTATGGAATTTTTGACTTTATATAATCCATAGTAATCTAACAGGAAAACAAAGCTTTTAAGATGGACAAGGCAAAGTGCAAGGCAAAATCACAGACAGTCCAAAGTTATGATTCAACCTGCAGCATAGGAAGGGAATGTTAATCTGTATTCCATTCGTATGGTGTCTGTCTCATATATAATTTTTAACTAAGATCATTGTATGATGGTAATAATCCACTCCTGTGTCTGTGGGTAACACAGGGTTTACTCAGGTTGTTTTTGTTTAATCACTCAAGCTTTACCTTTAGAATCAAACCACACTGACTGGAAAAATCCTGCATTACCTACACACAGTTGTGGATTATGTCTAAATTATTCTACAGAGGTGATACCGCATCAGTATCAGAAAAGCTGCTTTAAAGGTTAGTGCCCTGAAGGAAGCAGACAAGCTTCCTAAGTAGTGTGTGTTCTTAAAGCTTTGCAACAGCAAAATTTTTACCGCAACAGGAATTAAGGTATGTTATTTTTCTAGTAAAACTAGCACAATATGATTACTGGTCTGATCTTGGGAGTGCAGGAGTAGCACACTTTGGTTTATCATCACAGAGAAAGAAATGGTTGTAAGAAAAAAAAAAACAATGTAAAAAAAACACAATCAAGTTAGACAAACAATTGCACTACTCAAACATATGGAAAGCATTTTCTGAAAATCTTATCACCATTTTTTAAGGTGTTAATCTACATCCCTTACAATTTCTTTTTATACTAACTCCACTACTTTTTCTACTTCCCGCTCTGAGATATCAGCTCTGTTGGTGTCTGTGACAATTTATCCACTAAAATTGCCCACTACTCTAACCCACTTCTATTTTTCATTCATCTTTAATTCTCCTCGATTTTGCTACTCTTATTTTTTGCCTTCAATACTGCCTGTCTGAACTGTCCTGTAATCAGGCTACTAACTCTGCACTGCATCCCTCCCCTATAACATCTCTGTTATGGGAATTTACAAATCACATAAAATATTTTATAAGTGTATTGTATCTTCTATAATAGTATTATTATCTACTCCCTCTTTAAATGGTTTATGCATTATTTACTAATAATTATTTTTATTGTAAGTTTGTTGTATTACTGGAACTGTGATGTATAGTATTTTGTTGGTAGTTATTTGTTTTCTGAGCCAAGGTCACACCTGAAAGGATCTTTGGGCCAGTGTACTTACCTAATTAGCAAATGTAAAAATAAATAAATACTCGTTCTCAGATATTGTTTGAGCCACTGCTTTATTTGTTGTCTCTATTGGTAAATGTTTGGAAGCATCCACATAGAAGTACTGGCACAGATGCTTCAAGATGTAATTTACAAAATTGTGTCATAAAATAAAGCAAGTGGGTTTCTACACACAGC